>NW_007260563.1:331203-333967 GCF_000164805.1 Carlito syrichta | reverse complement strand
GTAAGATGGACATCTTCACAATGTTGATTCTTCTAATCCATGAGCATGGGATATTTTTCCACTTGTTTGTGTCATCTTTGATTTCTATGAGCAGTGTTTTGTAGTTTTCATTGTAAAGGTCTTTCACACTTTTAGTTAGGAAGATGCCAAGGTATTTCATTTTTTTGGATGGAATTATGGTTTTTATTTGGGTTTCTGTTTGTTTATTATTGGTGTAAAGAAATGCGATTGACTTGTGCACATTTATTTTATATCCTGAGACTTTGCCAAAGGCTTTTATCAGTGTAAGGAGGTTTTTCACAGATTTTCTTTGGTTTTCAAGGTACACAATCATGTCATCTACAAAGAGAGATAGCTTGACTTCCTCTTTTCCTATTTGAATACCCCTGATTGCCTTCTCTTCTCTGATTGTTCTAGCCAGGACTTCCAATACTATATTGGACAGGAGGGGTGAGAGTGGACATCCTTGTCTTGTTCCAGTTTTCAGGGGAAATGGTTCCAGTTTTTGTCCATTTAGGAGTATGCTGGCTGCAAGTTTCTCATAGATGGCTTTTACTATTTTGAGGTATATTCCCCATATGCCTAACTGTTTGAGGGTTTGTATCAAGAATGGGTGCTGGATTTTATCAAAAGCTTTTTCTGCATCTAATGATATAATCATGTGGTTTTTGTTTTGACATCTGTTGATCTATTTAATTACATTTATGGTTTTACGAATGTTGAACCAGCCTTGCATCCCAGGAATGAAGCCTACTTGGTCATGATGGATGATTTTTGAGATGTGTTGTTGAATCTGGTTTACTAGGATCTTGTTGAGAATTTTAGCATCGATGTTCATCAAAGATATTGGCCTGTAGTTCTCTTTCTTTGTTGGGTCTTTACCTGGCTTGGGTATCAATGTGATGTTGGCTTCATAAAGTGATTTGGGGAGAGTTCCGTCTTTCTCAATCACCTGGAATACCTTCAGTAGGATTGGTATCAGCTCCTCCTTAAATGTCTTATAGAATTCTGCTGGAAAGCCATCTGGTCCAGGGCTTTTTTTTGTGGGTAGTTTTCTCATTATGTAGTCAATTTCCTTGTTTGTTATTGGTCTATTTAGGGTCTCAATTTCTTCATGTTTCAACCTAGGCAGGTTGTGTGATGACAGAAAGTCCTCCATTTCTGAAAGGTTTTCAAGTTTGTTTCCATACAAGTGTACATAGTAGTCTCCAATGATCTTTTGTATTTCTTCAGGTCAGATGCAACTTCATCTTTTGTGTTTCTGATTGTGTTTATTTGGGCTTTTTCTCTCTTTTTCTTGGTCAGTCTAGCTAGTGGACCATTGATCTTGTTTATCCTTCGAAGAACAAGCTTTTTGTTTCATTGATTTTTTGTATTATCTTTTTGTCTTCTATGTCCTGGATTTGAACTTTTATTTTGGTGATCTAGATTCTTCTGCTGAAATTAGGGTTTTTGTGGTCTTGCTTTTCCAGTTTTTTTAGGTGGCTTCTTAGGCTGTTAATTTGTGATCCTTCTATTTTCTTCATGTGCGTTTGTAGGGACATAAATTCCCCTCTTACTACAGTTTTCATGGCATCCCAGAGATTTTGGTAAGATTTTTTCATTTGTTTCCATATATCTTTTAATCTCTGTTTTGTTTTCATCATTGACCCAGGAGTCGTTTAGCATCATGCTGTTTAGTGTCCATGTCTTTGTGGGTTTTGGGGGGACCTTGTTGGAGTTAATGTTTATGCTTATTCCACTGTGGTCCGAGAAGGTTCATGGTAAAATTTCAGTCCTTTTAAATTTGCTTATACTTGATTTATAGCCAAGTATATGGTCGATCTTAGAGTACGTTCCATACAGTGATGAGTAGAATGTGTATTCTGTGATCTTTGGATGGAGGGTTCTGTAGGTATCAAGTAAGTCCATTTGATCAAGAGTCACATTGAGTTTTCAAATGTTGTTGATTTTTTGTCCTGATGATCTGTCTAGGGTTGTGAGTGGGGTATTGAAATCCCCAGCTATGATGGTATTGGAGTCGATACCTGTTTTTTTGTTTACCTAGGAGCTACTTTATGAAAGTTAGTGCTCCTATGTTTGGTGTATATATGTTTAGGATGGATATTTCTTGTTAATGGATTGAACCTTTTATATTATTAGTGGCCTTCTGTATCTTTTTTAATTTTTGATAGCTTAAAGGGTATTTTGTCTGAGATTAAGATCACGACTCCTCCTTTATTTTGTGTTCCATCCACCTGAAAATTTGTTTTCTATCCTTTTACTTTGAGTCTGTGAGTGTCCTTTCTGGTGAAGTGAATCTCTTGAAGGCAATAGACTATTGCCTGGTGATATTTTATCCATTTTGCCATTCTATGTCTTTTCAGTGATGCATTTAGTCCATTCACATTCAAACTATTTATTGAAATGTGAGAGTTGATCCCTATCATAATGTTCTTACAGAGTTGTTTTTCTTCCTGTTTGTGTGTTGTCTTTCTTTTGGTTTTAGAGTTGGATCATGTATGTTTTTAATCTTTTGCCTGTACTCTTGTAAAGAATGTTGTTTTTCTTTTTTCCTTTTATTTTGTGTTCAATACTTTCTTAAGTGTTTCTTGTAGAGGTGGTCTTGTGGCAGCGTAGGTTCTTAGGGATTGGATATTCTGGAAAGATTTCAATTCTCCCTCACTGATGAAGCTTAGTTTGGCTGGGTAAGTTATTCTCGGTGGAAATTGTTTATCTTTTAGAACTTTGAAGATAGGGCTCCAAGCTCTCCTAGCCTGGAGGG
>NW_007260563.1:308409-330410 GCF_000164805.1 Carlito syrichta | reverse complement strand
TCAGGGGTAGAGGGATTGGTTTTACTTCTGTTTGTCAATCTCCTTTTCTTTATTTATGTCCTTTTATATTGTCAATTCTGGAGTTGCACTGTAGGTTGGGGGCGGTCCTTTTTGCAGTTTTGAGATTTACTTAAGGGGGGAGCTGTGATTCAAAATTTATCTGCAGATCCTGGTATTCGCCAACAGGTGTATGGATAATCTGAAACCCACTTCCCACTGCCTTAGAATCTGCCCATGCAGTGGGGCTGTAGGTTTACTCCCTGAAATAAAATGTGGTTAGCAGAGTGAAGAGAATGCAGCAGACAGTGGGTTGAAGAGGGGGGTGGAGAGATAGAGGAGTAAAGGAGGAAACAAACAAGTGTACCAACAAATGGAGAGAGAGACCTATACTGAAACGGATAAAAACAATAGACCACAGCTACAGACTAACCAGCTCCCATACAAAAAAATAAAACATACAATGATGCTAACATACAAGATAACCAACCACCTTATTGGTGTGCTGTTCCTCTATACAAAGATATGGTTTACAGAGAGGAGAAAAGAGAAGAAAAGGAAGAGGGAAAAAAAAGGAAAAAAAGGAACAATACAGTAGAAATAGTATTGTCATTAAACTAATAGAACCAAACAAGTACACTCTGAGACTTTTTGTTTAAGTCCAATGTCCTTTCAGCTCTGATTTCTAGCTTTCTTTTCAAGCTGGTGAATTAGTTAGGGTCACTCGCCCCTGGCCTGCTGTGAAGGACAGTTCAGATCACCCTCCGTTCACCATTCTGGCCTGTATCTATTTTTCAAGCTTGTTTCTTCTGTTTTGGCGTTGTTACCTTGAATCACCAGCAGGTGGAGCTATCTCAGCTGCTTGCCCCAGAGGGGGTGTGGCCGACAGGAACCGGGCAGAGGCCCAGATGGAAGCCTGCCTTAGGGCACACGGGAGGAGACCCATGGCAGGCACATCATGGTTGCAGGAGAGGTGGCAGCGATCCCAGCAGATCTTGCCCTCAGGGGCTTCAAGGACTGAAGTTGTGGATCACCTCAGGCATGGGTGGTGTGGTGTGCTATGGCCACCCTGGAGGCTGCGACACCACCAGTGGCTGCTGTGTCTGTGCTGCAGTGGCTGTCCAGATCACTGCGATGCCCCAGCAGTGGCAATGGCCGAGCTCCGTGTGAAGAGCAGGTTGCGATGTTGGGATCCACAGTCCCTGGGGAGAGAGCCGGAGACCCTCTGCGTTCTCCTTTGCAGAGGGTTTCATAGACCAGGTTGCCCCGTCACCATCTTGCTGGAAGTCAGTGAAAATATATCTTAATAATTGTAAATACAACAAGGAAACTACATAGGCAAAGAGATAACAAAAAGTACATTCACTGTGTGCCAATTTGTACTCACTTTAGACACAGTATTGATCATCTTTTTAATTTATTCACAAGAAAATTCAGGTTTTAAATTAGAACCTAGCAGTTTTCTTAATAGAAAAAAGATGTTTAAAACAATCCCTAAAATAAACAAATAGTAAAAGAGAAAGAAAGAAGGAAGGAAAGAAGAAAAGAAGAAAGATTTAAAAAATGAGGAAGAAAAAATAACTAAAGGAGAGAAAGAAAGAGAAGGATTTTCAGTATCATTGTTCTTTGTGATTGTTTTCCTTTTAAATTGTTTACTCCTTGACCCATTTAATTTTATAGTAATTCTAAACCTGCTTCATTCATCATTTTGTACATAGAATTTAGCACATTGCTGAATCATAGTAAATATTTTGGTAATATGTGTCAAATGAATCAATAAATGCATCAATTTTACAAGTTATTTTGTGAATGTAGTTACAGATGTTGATGTCTCTTTCCACATTACACTATAGCACAGATCATTCCACTTCTCAGTACAGAGTGAGTAACCTGTAGCTCATAACAAAATACTTATCTCAGGTCATGTCCTCAGAAATCTTAAAATATCTAAACAAGTTATAAATAAAAAAGACACATTTAAGAATAATTATCTTATTTACATCCATCAAAGCAAAAATTATGGTTTTTGGATCAAACAGAACAGTCACACACATTCTTTTCCATTGAAAAATAAATTGATAGACTGGGCACAGTGGCTTACACCTGTTATCTCAGCAGTTAAGGAGGCCAAGGTGGGAGGATCACTTGAACCCAGAAGTCTGAAACCAACCTGTGCAATATTGTGAGACCTTGTCCTGCAAAAAAATCAATAAATAAATAGCAGGGCATAATGGTGCATGTCTGTAGTCCCAGCCATATGGGAGGATCGCTTGAGTCCAGAAGGTGAAGGCTGCAGTGTGCTGAGACTGTACCACCGTACTCTATCCTGAGCAACAGACTGAGACCTTAAAAAAGAAAAGAAAGAAAATCATATTGATAGTTAAACTTTAGAAAATTGATGTGGAGACACAGTCTCTAGTGTAGGCCAAGATGATTCTATTTATAAAGAATATCCATGTACATGCATACATCAAAGCACTGGGAAACTCTTTGATAAACTATTGTTTTTTTGTGGTTGCTGTAGTCTCTATAGGTCTGCAAACATATTTATCCACACTTTCTAAGTAATACTAGCCTAGGCGAATAATGAACGCATGGAAATCTTTTAACTTACTGCTCTCAGTTGTCAGTTTTATTGCATATTTCATACCAACTTTGCTTTTCAAACATTATATGATTAATCCTCGCAATCCTCCATGAGGTAAATGAATTCTGGCTTAACAATAAGTAACATTGCCCCCAGTACTCAGAATTGGAAACTGTAAAAGAGAAATGTTAAATGAGTTTTATGAAGCAGATACAAAAATAAATGTGATAGATTTCAAAAGCAGAGTAGTCTATATCTGGTTGGGGAAGGGGGGGCACACCTCATCAATAAGGGTACCTGCACAATGAACATTTGTATACCTAACCCTGAATTGTACCCACAATTTTAAAATAAAAAAAGAGGAAAAAAAAATAGCAGCAGAGTAATTGAGAAATAAGAAATTCAGAAAGCTAAGAGAGGGCATAAGAATATGAATGACATTCATCTATATAACTGATGTTACGAAGTAAGATATTTGACCTAAACTGTCCAATTTGATAGCTACAAGTCTCTCATAACTACTTCGATTACAATTAATTTAATCACACCAAGTTAAAAATTAAATGCTTCAGTTACACTAGGCACGTTGCTAGTAATCCATGCTAACGCCAATAAAAATACTTCTAAACTGTTATAAGTCCAATAGATAATTCCACCTACCAAATTTACTCCAATATGACATTTAATGAAATAAAAGAATCTGTGTATAAAATAAATTTCAAATCTCAGAATAACACATTGCAATCAGTATAGCTTTGGTTATGTGTTAACATTAATTGAAATTGATTTATCATCATTATTGTTTCCATTATGATTACTGTTTATGGAATAGCATTCAGAGTTTAATTTTTTACCTAATGCTCTTCCCTTTGAGGTTCATTTGTTTGGTTTTAGATGTCTGGGTTGATGACTCTTGGTTCTGATAAGCTTGGTTTATGTTGAATTGGCCTAATGTATACAGCAAAGCAATAGAAAACTCGAGTATCTCAGTGAATCTACTGTAAAATAAGTAAAATGTTTTTGATCTGTGTGGTTCTTTGTAAAATACCAGAGGATTCCTTAGATTGAATTCAAACCCCAAGGTGTTCTCAAATCCACTCTACTTCAGAGCTGTCACTGTAGAGACCTAACAACCTTTGTTAGTGAAAGACCCAAATTCACGTCTCCTTGCCTCACGGCATTCTACCTAATTATTTTATTCATTCAGTAAGTATTTACTTTCTTTCAAAAGCCACCTGAAATAATTTTGTTTTCAATAGATAAACTCTGAATAATGTTCAGTGTTGATTTTGCTCTGTCTCTTCTGTGATGTCTGCAGAAGTAAGCCTGAATTGAGGCAGTTGTGTGTAGCAGTTGGGAACACAGATTACTAAATTACTGAAAAACCTTAGTTTTAATCCATTAATTGTAATTTATCAGCAGAATAACATAGAAAATATGTCTTTCTAACTGAGACAAACTTGTTCATAGCCTGTGGTCCAAAATAAACACTTAATGACTGTGCATTGCAGGGATTGTATTCATAACATGAATACACATATGCTTATGCTCTGTCCTTGCTTCTTAGATTGTTATCTTTTCTGACTTAATTGGTAAATACATATGCTTATGCTCTGTCCTTGCTTCTTAGATTGTTATCTTTTCTGACTTAGTAAGCAAATTCCATAATTGCTTATACACATATACTTTGCCTGGCTTAAAAGGAATTTTATAAAAATGTTTCTAAGAGATATCAATTTGTTTTTGGTAGATATATTTAGGGCATTTATCAAGATTAGATGTTTTCAATTAAATAATACATATTATCAATAATAGCACAAATAAAACCTTCAATTAGATTTTGATTGTGAGAGCCTTAAATACTTATATTTATTTATGATAACTTTATTGAGCACTTACTACATGCAAAGCATAGTCAGATAGACACAGTTCTCGGTCTGATGGGACTTCCATTCATTAAATGCATTATTTATCTATTAGCAATGTATCCTGTTAGGATATTTCACAGTTGATGTTTTAATGCTTTCATTACAAATGTAATAAATGCTACAAATTGCAAATGATGAGGTGCTAAGATTTTATAGACCAGATAATACGTAACCTTACATTGAGACACAGAATGTTTGTTGGATTAAATTACATTTGAGAAGGTAAGGTTGGATTTGAATTTTTGGTACAGTGTGACTGCTGGATTCTGGGGACTTGTAAAACATTTCAAAGTGCAGGAATGGCATGTGAAAAGGCCCTAGGGCAGAAAGGAATGTGGCACATCTAGGGCCATAAGGAAGACTGGTATGAAAATTAAAGGCACAGCTTTAGGGTCTATGAAGTAGCCCAGACCTTTTTGTAGAATGTGACAGATAATGTGTATTTTAAATTTTATTTTGACATCGATTTGAAAGTACTAAATTGTTTTAGGCATGGGAGGGATAATCATTGTGAATTTCTAAACTATCACTTTGGCTAAGGTGAGGAAAATGGATTGGAGAATGGAAAATGGATTGGAGAATGGAAAATGGATTGGAGAATGGATAATGATGCGAGAAGTCTTACTGTGACATCAACAATAACAATACTGACATTTGTTCCTATCATTCATATCTGTCATTTAAACTTCACAATAGCCTAGTTTATGAAGTTTCATTATCATTATACTTTGTGGAAACAGGCTTAAACATGTACAGCTTCTTGCCCAAAACTCTTAGATATAAAAAGATTCAGATAATAGAGCCCAGATTTTATTTCAGACAAAATATCCAGGACATAACAGAAAGAACAAAGACAAAAACAATCTAAATTAGTGACTTGCTTAAACATTGTTGGGTCACATTAAAAATCAACAAAAAAATGAGAAAACCCCCAATAATTTATCAGTTATAAATTGCATATTTTACAGAAAATATGTGGAAATCAACTAACATTAGCAATTATGGTTACAAATAATATCTTCCTGCTGCAAAAAATTGCATGTATATCTATATTGACATATATAATCATTACACAGCTAAATTTTTAATTAAAATTATTGTGGTTTTCCAGCAAATATGATTTCTATAGCCAATTTGAAATAATTTTATTTAATTTTAGATACTCTTATACTACTTAAAATTTGGCTTTTAAGTTGGTTAATGTTTATAGACATACAATTATATAGAAGGAATAATTTCTAGTATTCAGTAGTACAGAAGGGGAATTATACTTAACAATAATGTATTATATACTAGAAACTTGGTCAAGTGTAGTAGCTCACACCTGTAATATCAGCACTTTGGGAGGTTGAGGTAGGAGGATTGCTTCAGCTGGGAAGTTTGATACCAACCGAGGTAACTTAGTGAGATCTACAAAACAAAACAAAACAAAAATCCAAGCATGATGGCTTGTGCCCCTTTTCCCAGCTACCCGGGAGGCTAAAATGGAAGGATTGCCTTAGCCCAAGACGTCGAACCTGTAGTGAATCATATTCATGCCACTGTACTCTAGACTGGGAGAAAGTATTAGACCTCCAACTCAAAAAATAAAAAATAAAAATCAGCAAAAGAGAAGAAATGTAATGTTCTCATAACAAAGGAAAGCTAAATGTTTGTGGTGATGGACTTCCTAATTATCCTGATTGGATTATTACATATTACATACATGTACCAAAATACCACATGTATCCCCCCCAAAATACAATTCTATCAGTTAAAAAATCAGGTTAAAAAAATCGGGTTCTTTGGTCTCCCCATCAATAGCTTTGTTTCATAACTTTTCAGGACATCATGGAGTTTAGTGGCTAAGAGCATAGCCTAAAGTTAGACAGTTTCAGCTGGTATTCACTTCTATAACCTTGGGAAATTATTCATCTTTTCTGTTTCTTTCTTCACTGGTAGGAGGACGTTATCAATATTGCCTTCATCAATATGTGGTAACTCATGGAAAGTGCATTAGAACATGCCTAGGATATGCAAAGTGCTCAATAGAAGTTGACTACTAAATGCTGTCTGCTGACTAAATAGAAACCCTCTTCACGTTCCTAACACCAAAGTCTCAAACCTGCGTGCATCTGTCCACACACCTCTCCTTTCATTGTTCTTCTCGTACCCTAACATTGGAATTTCTCATCAGGTCAAAAGCCCTATGTGAAGTTGGATCTTGTGATTCCATTACCTCTCTTGTTCTCAGAGATTTTCCACCTTCGAGAACCTTCTGTGTGTTGTGCTTCCTCTCCCATTATACTGAATATTTGTTAACTTGAACATGCTTATTGTTTTCCATCTCATAACAAGTAAAGAATACTGTTGATACTCCTTAGTTTATTTCTTATTTCTCTGTTCCTCATTACAGGCTGATTTCTAGAAAGAACTGTTGCTAGGGTTGTCTTCATTCGCTGGAATCTCAGTCACAAATGGTGCCACCCTGATCAGGCTCTCCACCCATCACTTTATTTATTTATTTATTTATTTTTGAGTTGGAGTCTAACTCCATCACCCAGGCTGGAGTGCAGTGGCATGCTCACAGCCACCCCAGCGTCAACCTACTGGGCTCAGGTGATCCTTTCACCTCAACCCTCCAAGTAGCCAGAACTACAGGCGTACACTACCAAACCCAGATAATTTTTTGATTTGTTGCTGAGATGAGGTCTCGCCAAGTTGCCTAGGCCATTCTCGAGCCCATGGGCTCAGGGAATCCACTCATCCCAACCTCCCAAAGTGCTGGGATTACAGATTTGAGAGACTGCGCCTGGCTCACCCATCACTTATTAACACCTATTCTTGTCATTTGCATATTGCCAGATCCAAAAAATGTTTTTCATTATTTCATATTCTAGAGAATAATGCATCTAGACCTTACCTTTTGTCTGATGTTCATTCTTACTTACATAGTAACTAATTAACATCTCTACTTGGAAAGATGTCTTAATCATAACAAATTTGTCCAACAGAGAACTGTTGATCCACAGTCTCTTGCCTCCAGGCCATACATTGTTCTACTCACCATACAGTTATTCAAACAACATCTGAGTAATTACCCTTGATTCTACTATCTTCATGGCAACTCTCTCCCTCTGTACCACCTACTCAGGCTTCAGGAAATGTATTTCCCCATACTCATCCCCGTTTCTAATTACTACTTCCTCCACTTTCATCTAGACAACTATAATCTTTTGCCTGAACTGATACTACAGTCTTGTAACTAGTAACATCCTCTTCTCTCATAGCCCTCCCAAAATATTCTTCACAAAGTTGCAAGAGTGATCAGAAAACAGACATCTGAGTATAACATTGTCTTCTATACTCATCATTGCAGTGTCTTACTGGGCATAAATTTCACATGTATATTTTCAACACTTTATTCTCAAGACTCGGTATAATACCCAGTAGAACTTTAATACATGAGTGCATAAATACCTTCAATTATTTTACAGTTACTGCTAGTAATAAGACTATAGGTCATGGCCAAAGAATGCTGGAAATAAATATCAGTGCTATTACTTACTAGTATCAATTCTCTGAATTTCTGTTCTCTAATGTCTAACATGACAACAGTGACTCTAGCATAGGATTAATAAAATAATTACATGTTTAACAGGCACAAATCAGTTAATCATTCCAGTTACAATGATGACGATGATGAAGATAATGATGATGTTGATAATGATCAGCTAAAATTAATCTGAAAGTAAAATTTTTATCTGTGTTATATTGTTAAAAAGATGGTCACAACTTATTACAGGAATTTTTGAAGTCAGTATATCTCTGGAAATAAAAGATATTAATAAAAACTGAAAATTCAATATTTAAAAAGTTATTTGATTTTTTATTAAATGTTGCAGTCTGTTTATTTATCTTGCTTCTAACATCAAATTATTTCTAGATCAATGATAACCACATGGTTTATTAGCAATCAGAGAAGTAGACAATATAGGAAGTGTTCTGTAATTCACACCAAGCAGAGGATGTTGATATTTTAAAAACAGAAACAACCATTTTTCTTCATTACCCATTTCTGTCAATAATTCCTCTAAACTGAACTTCTTTTACAATGGAGTAGGGGAACACTTGTAGTATGAACCATCAAAAAAACCCAAAAACTGACTTAGCAACATTTCACAGTAAGTGCAACAAATGAAGAAGCTGGTGTTTGACTGAAAGCTGGCATTTTCTGAGAGAAGAGTAACAATTTACCTGTAATTTGGAATGATGTCAAGTAATTGTCCCTTCTCTTTTTATTGAGATAACATCTTGTGTCTCTGAATTTTCTTTCTTTTTGCTGATTGCAATTAGTGTAGGATATTTATACCGATATTTGAGAGATAAATGTTGTCAGCATTTTGCTCTTTTCGTTGTTGCTTCTGTTATAAAAGAGAAAACAATTTGGATTCAATTCAATGAGCAATCTCTCTCTCTCTCTCTCTCTCTCTCTCTCTCTCAGCTATTTAAGCCTACATTATGGCTTAAAAGACCTTCAGTAAACTCCCCCAGCCTGTATCCAAGGGGAAAGAAATCAATTTTTCAGGATTTCTAAAGTTCTTTTTTGGTTTCCATAGCAGTCAAGGGCAAGCAGAGAAGGAGAGAGAGAGGGAAAAAAAAGATTTATTTCCAACTCTAAGCAAAAGCTGAGTCCCAAGATAAAAGAAAAAGTCAGACATAATGAGAAAAAGGGAAAATAAAAGAAAGCAAACTCCTCTAGGTCTGTACTGAATAATATGGCTTTTGTTCTGAAAATTCAAAGAGTAATAAATTATAAGAGAACATAGGACATCATCTGTGTCATTGAAGTGCTACCTATGGCTTGAGTCGGGAACCGAGTGACAATACACAGATGGAGGGCAATGAATTTATGAAATTATGTGCCAGCTCCCCGGATAGGACTTGAAATGTGCACTCACTGTTGGCACTGGAATTGGGGCTTTGTTTGCTCTAATGCCAGAACTGCATGCTCACACTATACTTTTAGTGCCAAAGTTAGATGTTCAGATTTGAAAGCTAAAATTTATCAAGTTCTAGCACTGCCTCTCTAAAGTCAAACGATGATGGTATAAAAGGTGTTTTTTTACTTCAATTCAAAAGTAGAACTGCCACACTAAAATAAATTCACTCTCAAAAAATGCAAATATGAAATATTTATCTGTGAACAATCTCATTTAAAAGATGCTATAAAACTGTTTCTGTCTTATCCTCATTTTTTTCTGTTTCTCCCCATTGGGTAGTATACACTTGTGTCAATTTTCTCTAGCTGCTTCTTCCTTCTTTCCTTCCTTCTTTCCTACCTTCCCTCCCCCACCGGGTTCAGGAGATCCTCCCACCTCAGCTTCCCAAGTACCTGGGACTATAGGGACAAGCCATTATGTTTGACTAATTTTTGTATTTTTTGTGGCAATATGGTCTCATTATGATTTCTAGGCTTATCTCTAACTCCTGGGTTCAAGTGATCCTCCTGTCTCTGCTTCCCAAATCACTGGAATTACAGGTATGAGCCACACCTGGCCTCCTATGGCTTTTAGACATATTTTCATTTTGTCTATCCTAGATTCTAGCCATATTCCTTGAACTTTTGAACTGCTTTAACACAAATAGTGATTCTTTAAAATAAATGAAGTTGACCATATTAATAAAATAGTCTTCTGTCATTTAAAAAAATATAACTTCATTGTAAGCTACAAACTCACTAAGCCATTTCATCCTGGGGACACAAAATTATTTTACATTTTATAATGCTGAAGCTTTACACATCCTCTTCTGGATACATCCTGCTCATGTTACAAAATCCTGTAGAAGATTCCAATATAATAAGAAATGCTAATTAAGTGCTTTCATATTTCACCCCCAGAGCCCTAAACTCCATGTCAGCAATTCCCATTATTTTTTTTGCACCACAGAACCATATAAGGACCTATATAAGGAGAATCTTTGCCCTGACCCCCACCTCAGACAAATTAAATCAGAATCTCTAAGAGTAGGGTTGAGACATCAGTGTTTTTTAGAATACCCTAGTTGATTCTAAAGTACAGTCAGAGTTGACAGCACTCCTCTGTGTAAATGGGTACTCTGTTTTTGTGAAAGGAAATCAAGTATACATTAAGTAGTACAACCAATTAAAGAGATGTCCTAAATTAGTGTTCCTAAAATAACAGAGTATACATTACTTATCTAGTGACTTGCCAGTTTTTAGCAAGATGAAAATAAGGGGTATTATAAAAATTCACCAGATAGTTTTGTTTTTACTTTCCTTTACATTTTCTTTATATGTATTTCTTCATAGAAGCATTAGCATATGAAGAATAAGAGAAGATAGGAATTATTTATGGAAGGGGCATATATGATGTGGTACATTGTCCTATAAGCCCCTGCATAGTAAATTTGCTACTGAAAACATGGAAGTCAAATATCTTCTCTAAGCCGGGCTCGGTGGCTCAGCCTGTAATCCCGCGCCTTTGGGAGGCTGAGGTGAGTGGATTGCCTGAGCCCGCGGGTTCAAGACCCACCTGGGCAGCGAGACCTCATCTCTACAATAAATCAAAAAATCAGCCGGGCATGGTAGCGCATGCCTGTAATTCCGGCTACTCGGAAGGCTGAGGTGGAAGGATCGCTGGAGCCCAGCAGGTGAGGCTGCGGTGGCCGGGAGTGGCCATTGCACTCCAGTCTGGGCATCTGAATGAGACTCCAACTCAAAAAAAAAAAAAAAAAAAAACTTCTCTGCCTAATGTTGTCCTGGAAACCCAGCCTTAAGTCTGGGTATAGCACCAGAGCCTCATAGGCATGATCAGACTCTGGGGGTCAGTCCTTAAAAGGGGCAGATGTGTGATCTGCCAAGACAGTCACCGTGTTTTCTGTGTGGACATTTCATGATGGGGAGAAGCCTGAACCTCGCCTCTGATGTTATGAGAATGATCATACTTGAAGTTTGGTCAAGATTGATTACCTTAAACCCCAGGGTCATTGGCATTCCCACTCATCCACCAGGCCTTTACTCATGGCTTACTCTTTTTCTGGGAAACTAGCCAGTAGGGGATCAATACTGAGAAAGCTAACATATGTCAATCCATTGTTTTCATAGAAGGACAATATTCTACCCCTTCTTTCAGAAACTCATACTGTGTAGTTCATGAAAGTTGTCAAGTTAATCAATAGCATCCAAAGATACACCTAAAACTAGTTATAAATGACTGAATATCATACAAAGGGTGCAGACCATATGTGCTTGAGGCTGACAGAGAAGGATCATTTTTATGGAAAGCCTGTGAGCATGAATTGTGTCGTCTAGAAGGTATGACAATTGTTGCCTTCCAGGCAAGCCAGTACCAAAAGCTCCAAAAAAGCTGCAATGCCCATGGGTCTCAACCATCACAAAGTAAGGAAGAGCCAATCTGATTAGTTTGCTCAATCACATGCCCTAACCCAATATCTTCTACACTGTGGACTTTAAATTCGAATACATCGACTCAAGAAGTAACATCAGTTAATATGTATTGGGCATTTAATCTAGAACAGGAAGCATTCTGAGTGTTTCCACTTAATGATTAATTATTTCACATAACAACCCTTTGAAAAAGTTATTATTGTCTCTCAATTTTTTTTCTTTTTAGAGTTTGAGTTTGAGTTTGAGTCTCACTATTGTCACACAGTCTGGGGTGCAGTGGCATGCTTATGGCCACCGCAGCCTCGACCTGCTGGGCTTAAGTGATCCTTCCTCCTCAGCCTTAAAAAACAAGTAACTGGAACCACAGACACATGCCACCACACCCGGCAATTTTTTGTGATTTAGTGTAGAGTTGAGGTCTCACCAAGTTGCCCAGGCTGGACTCAAAATCCCAGGCTCAGGCAATCTTCTCACTTCAGCCTCCCAAACTGCTGGGATTACAGGCTGAGCCAATGTTCTCGGCCTATTATCTCACATTTTTAGGGAGAAAATTGAGGCAGTAAAAGATAAAGTCACTTGCCCAACATTATGAAGCAGGTAACTAGCAGAGCTTCATTTTGAACTATGTAGTCAATGCTTGAAACAAGTATTTTGTATACATTAGTAGAAACTACATTTTGGGAAAAATTAATTACTGAGAAACAATAATGACAGTGGGGGAACTGGTTAGGAAGCTATTACAATAGTTAATATGATTTAGAGGAGACTATATCATTGGAACAGGAAAATAATAGCGAAATAGGTAAAAAGTGGATTGATTCAAAAGATACTTGGGAGATCGAATCATCACAATTTGGTGATTGGGTTGTGGTAATGGACGAGCAAGTAGGATGTATCAATCACCATTCTCAGTTTCATATCCTGTGAAATGAGGAAACACTGAAAATCAAAGTGGTGTGTGCCCTGAAGATCATGAATTTAGTTTTGGACATGATAAATTTGAGGGGACTATGATATTTCAATTGGAGTAAACAAAGCAGGTTGTTGTCTCTTTCGTTTACATCTCTGACAATCATGATCTTTGAATTGGCAGGAGGTTTGACTGAGTATTCCAGTGAAGAGATATGTGGATAACATCTTGGGAAGCTTTTCATTTAGAACCCAGGGCATAGAAGGGCAACCCATGCTTCATAATGAGAAAATCTGTCTGTAGAAGCAGCAAAACGATGCCTGGAATTAGGGACTCAAGTGTAAATGAGATGAAAGAAAGGTAAAATATGTTTTCAATAAAATAGAAAAATAAAAAATAAAAGGAAACAAAAATCTGGTTAGGCATCAGTAAATAATACAAAGATACCTATATGATTTATAGTCTGGATGTTGTAAAAACAATATGATTATGAATTTAGTAAGCAGGAAAGGGGAATTAATTTGGATCTAATTACTAATAATAATTAATTTTAATTTATTTTATCATTGACTCTTGATAAAGTAATCATGAGAATACAAATTTTGACTACTAAACATATGAATATACATATATATGTATATATATAGTATATATGATCTCATACTTTTGATACATCTATAAATAAGATTTTAAAAAGTATTTCTAAGTATATTATAGTATGTCAGTAATGGTGAATTCTTCAGGCTTTCTCATGGGTGATCAAACTGAACGCTTTTATACCACAGCCCAAATTTACATGTTGACGCCATGATTCCAACATGATGGTATTTGGGAATGAGGCATTTGGGAGGTAGCTAAGTCATGATAGTGGTGTCTTCATGATGAAATTAGAGCCATTAAAGAGACATAGAGGTCTCTCTTTGTCTCTCTGTCTCTCTCTCTGTCTCTCTCTCTCTCTGCCTCTCCCTCTGCCATGTGAGCATACAGCACTCAGGAAGGGAGCCAAGAAAAGATTCTTCACAAGAATCCAATATCATCTAGGACTTCCATAAGTGTAAGACAATGCACTTTTGTTCTTTAAATAATTTATAGTGATTTTTTTTAAAGCAACTCAAGCTAACTGGGGCAGACATCAAAGTTACTGCAGCCATCAACCAAAATTTTAAGTCACTACAGATGCTCTTGGATACATTCTGGAAACCCTATGTTGTTTTAGTCAGACACTTATCTAAATGTTTGCCTACTCCAACCGCAGAAAACAACCCCCATGTACTCTTGAGTCATTAAATACCTATTGATTTGTTCTTTATTAAACATTTCCTACTCAGATTTCAAATAATAGTATGTCCACTCAAATACCATCCTGTTTGTTCATTCCCATTGTTAATACTATATTAAATTCTCATAAAATAGTTACATAGTATATACTATGGAAAACATGAATCACTGCAGGAATAAGATTTAGATAAATGGATTTAGTAATGGATGGATAGATACAGAGCAGGATGTCTATACACAATCACCATACAATATTTAGCATTTTAAAGGCATTGAATTTAAAGTCTGAAGACATGTATTGTCAATCCTAGGCTCTCAACTCTAAGTCCCTTAGGGAATACAACTCTCTCTTTTTTTGTTCCTGCACAAAGTTGTTTTTATATGGAAGATTCTTAACAGTTCTTACAAAAAAAATCCACAGAGAAACTATATATTCTTAGATAATGTCTTTCTATGTTTAATTATTTTAAAAGAAAACCGTTAAATCAGACAATCCATAGACGTTTTTAAAGAGCCAAATTTTACTATTTTTTATTTCAATGTATTTATATGTGTGTACTTGTACATACATAATCTGGTGCTTTCATCTTCCCTACCACTTCTATTTAGATGATTAGAATACTTCAAAAACTATTTACTGAGGTGCCAAAATAACTTAGTTTGCTATAGGAAATACTAAAAAATAAATTAATTAAATCATCTCCTGACTTAGAGGCTCATTCTCAAAGAAAGAAGAGAATGAAACTCTGGGAAGTTATTGGGAAACCTGATGCCTGCCCTTCCTGCTGTCAAATATAAATTGTGTTTTATAAAGCTACTTAATCTCTTGCAATCTTTGTGTCCTTATCTGCAAAATAGTAAATGGTAGTGCCCAATTTGAGGTGTTAGGCAAATTAAAGATTATTATTTAAATGAGGACCTAGCAAGGTAGCTGGTACAAAGCAGTAACACAGTTTGCTATCATGACACAAGTGATAGCCATATGAATGATGAATGGGGTAGCACAGATACCTAAAAATGCTTCAGAAACTGAATAAAATGAAAAAAATATTTTAGATTTTATTTATTTCTGTAAGGAAGAAGGATCTATCCTGAATTGGTGGGAGTTCTGCAGGCAGACACAAGAAAGAAGTTATAACCAGAAACAATATTCTGACACCACTGTATATACAACACAGGTATGAAGGGCTAGGAAGCAGGGGTCCACAGGAGCGGGTTGGGGATGATACCATTGGCTGGGAAGTAATGGAGACACATGCTTGCTTTTAAGTATGACAGTGGCATAATCTGAATGCATCTGAAATTATTTTTATAGTAATTCTGGACCAACTGGGAATGTCAAAATATATTGACAACTGAGAATTCAAACTAGAGAGCACGGTGGACTTAACTCTGGTAGTGGCGTTGGTAATAAATAAAAAGAGGCACAGGCAGTCATAGCTGGAACACAGAATTTCTACCATACAACTTCTTGGTCTGTTACTGCAACTACTTTTTCAATAGTGCATTAAGGTTCCTTCACACTCTCTTTGTTCATGCCTTGTAAGTTCTATTGAAATCTAAGTTTAACTCACTCCAAAAATTTTTGTTCAGTCCTAAATAGAGAATGAAGCATGCATAGGGTTCAAGGGAAGATTCTGGGCCAAAGGTACAGATTTAGAATTATCAATATAGAACTGATAATTCTTCCCCTCTAAAAGGAAAACAAATATTCTTCTGATCTATAGTTTAAATCTCTCTTCTGGACTGAGATTGACTGTCTCCTGGACAATTCAAACTTCACATACTTAAAAGAGAACTCATTATCTTTTCTTCCAACACCTGCTTTTTCTTTGTACCTTGCCAGTAGTTTGCCCAGTCACTTAACACAAGTTGGAAGCAATAGAGTCATCTTTATTTTATAACTTTCTTTCAGATACAGTCTGATGCCACCTATTAATGTAGGGTCAGAGGAAATTAAAAAATGACTAAATTTTTCTCTTTAAGGAAGTTTGAGCAAGAAGAATTAGAGAAGATCATTTTTTTAGATGACTACTTAGTTCGTCGGTGTTCCTGGCACTGCATCAATAGTATCTTTGATTAGAGTTTCCTCTTGTTAATTTTTAATCTAAAATATCTTTTTCCATTGTGCCCAGTCCCATTTTACATTAGAAATTGTGCCACTGTGTACTATTTGGTTGCAAGTATAGTGAATGTGATGAGTTATATGTATATTTCTCAAGAGAGAATATGTCCCTAGACAAACAAGAAAACTGAAGTTAATGTAAATGTTTGAGTTCTGTCTAGTTAAATTACTTTCCTTGACATTAATTTGCCAATATACCTTTGAGAAAGAATATATAGGTATATTTTTATCATTTATTAGATTATCAAATATGCATGATTGTTCTGGCAGGAATGCAAATAGTAATTTCCCTCATATTCTTCATTTATAGTCAATTAAAATTGTCTTTGAGTAACATTTGTACTAAATGTTTTCTGGTAGTCTTTTTTATTCTAGTTTATTCATATCCGTAATATTTATTGAGCATATGATATAAGCTATATTTTAAATTTTTATTATTAAAATAGTTTGATCACAGTGAAAATAATCTAACATAATGCACTTTAATGTAATTTAAAAATATATAGTTAGATTAAAAAAACTCTACAGTACCATACCTAAGAATAAAGTAGACAATATAGATTCAGTATTAAAGCCAATTAAATGCTTAGGCCTTTGCTTTCAATGTATCTACTAGTATAACTGCCAATGAGTCAGTTTTGTGGTTAATACACAAAGTGATTTAGTTATTTGTTCTCAGTGAAAGAAAGACAAAACATTACCAAATTAAGTCACATTTTTACCAAAGATATGTATTCTCAATATATTTATTTATAGTTTTTATAATTCTAATAAAACATATGTAATCTGTGAATTATTACTTCAATATCGTACCAAAGAGTGATGGCAATATTCCATTTGAGGACCTTAAATTTAACCATATCATATTACATGAAATGTGGCACTACTTAGAATCTTTTTGTAAAACATTAAAATGACTTCTCTCCTGTAAGTCATTCTTTCGTAAGTAATTAATTATTTTCTGGTTTTTAGCTTGACATAAGACTAATATGTTCCATGTTATACTAGAAAATAATATTTTGGAAGGAGTCCCTCAATTTCTTATTAAGGTCTTTTTTTAAATTGATAACATCAATAACTCAGACATTCATTTTGAAAGATTGCATGAATGAATGAGCAATTTATCGTAGAAATTATACTGATGAAAAGCATTATAAAACTAAAATTCAAGGAAATTTCTCTACTTTCTTCTAATTTTTAAAAATATATATTCTATACATGCACTTTAAAGTCTCTTAGTGATTTATTGTGTGCTAATGTATTAAAATAAATTAATTTATGATTAAATAATCTCTTGCAATGTTTTAAAGCATTTTGGCTTTGAATATAAATCTCTAATTTGAAATTCTTGTGAGTTGAGTTTTAATAATATCACAACTACTTTTGTATATTTTCTAATTTAAAAAATATAGTCTCATGCAAGGCATAAGATTGCATATGTTCTATTAGAATTATAAAAACTACAAATAAAATATATATTGAGAATATATATTTTTGGTAAGAATGTGGCTTAATTTGGTAATATTTTGCCTTTCTTGCACTGAGAACAAACTAAACCACTTTGTGTATTAACTTCACAAAACTGGCTCATTGGCAGTTTTTCTAGAAGTTTTAGCTATTTAAAATGTAAAATAATAGCAACAACAATAGTAATAATGTAACTTTCAAAACAATCATGTAATAAAAACCTTGGACTTTACTGACAGAATTATGATGTTGGCATATTTAATCTGCTAATTGTGTCATCTTGAACACACGCCCAAGTTTTGTGATGAAGCATAAAGGCAAGCTTTATGCTATTGGTTGGATTCATTATAAGGGATATTCCACCCAGAACAGGGAGGCATTAGATGCACTGCCTTATTTAAAATCTTGCCATTTGGCACCTAAGCCCTGGGGCAGAATTCCAATCAAATTGTGAGTAGGAATGATGCCAACCTAACAGATGAGTTAAACGTGCCAAAGCCATGAGTCCATGCTCACATATCAAATGTGTTTTCTTAGGGCAGAATTCCCAGTTATAAATCTTCAAACATGTTCAGAAAAACTATGCCAGCATGAAGAGGTTGCCCTTTCTTTTATCCATCAAGAGCAAGGATTAACTTTGAATTTATTTTTAGAGATGCAACGTAGCCACAAAGATTTGTAATCTTTTTAAGCAGAAGATAGACTAGTTTGAATTCACATTTTTATTCTCACTATTCTTACTCTATTATTTAATTGCTGGTTTATTATAGTTACAGTAATGTAAATATCATTAATCTAAAATGTATAGGTTATATACACAATGAACTGTCATTTATTAGTAATAAATTGGCATTACAAGTAATTTTTTAAATACATTATTATTCTTTTTAAAATTTTAGTAGATTTAGGGATACAAGTGTTTTTTGGTTACATGGATTGATTGTATAGTGATGAAGAAGTCAGGACTTTTAGTGTATCCAGCATCCCCACTACTGCACAGTGTACTTGACAGGTAATTTTTTTAATCCAACAACCCTCTCCCACCCTCCTCACCTCTGAGACTACAATGTCCACTTACCCCTCTACACTATTTTGCAGAATCATAGCTTAGCTCCCACTTATAGGTGAGAACATGTGGTAATTGGTTTTTTATTCCTGCATTACTTTACTTAGGATGATAGTCTCCAATTCCATCCAAGTTGCTTCAAAAGCCATTATTTTTCAGTTGTGAATTGTGCTGTGATGAACATTTGAGTGCAGGTGTCCTCTTTGTGTAATGACCTCTTTTCCTTTGAGGAGATAACAAGTAGTGGGCTTGCTGGATTCAATGGTAAGTCTAGAGTTTAATTCTTTGAAAAATCTTCATACTATTTTCCATAGAAGTTTCACTAATTTACATTCACACCAACAGTGTATCAATAGTGCCTTTTTACAGCATCCATGTTAGCATCTATTGTTTTTTGACTTTTTAATAATGGCCATTCTGACTTGGGTAAGGTAGTAGCTTGCAGCTTTAGTTTACATTTCCCTTATGCTTAGTGATGTTAAGCATTTTCTCTTCAAATGTTTGCTGGCCATTTGTGTGTATTCTTTTTAGAAATATCTGTTCATGTCAATTGCCCACTTTTTAATAGAATTTTTTGTTGTCACTGATTTGTTTGAGGATTTTTGATATTAGTCCTTTGTCAAATTTATATTTTGAGAATAATTTCTCCCATTTTGTAGGTTGTCTGTTTATTCTGTTTATTATTTATTTTTCTGTGCAAATCTTTTTAGTTTTACTAATTCTCACTTATTTATCTTTGTTTTTGTTTCATTTGTTTTTAGGGTCTTAGCCATAAATTATTTGCCTAGGCCAATGTCCAGGAGAATTTTTCCTAACTGATTTTTTTCCTAGAATGTCTATTCTTTCAGTAAAAGAGATTATTATAGATTTCTCTAACTTTTTCAAAATAGTATCCTGAAAATTAAAGGTTATGTAATAACTTACATTCTAATTTTATAAGAAAGTGAAATTTAATGCTTCAGAAAATCATTAAATCCACAGATGACTATTGATGAAGAAATTTGAAAGGAGTAAGTTTTAAATATTTGATTTAGAACTCAGTATTGCAGTTTTAAAAGATTTGATTAAAAATGTAATTAGGAAATGTTTCAGATAAAACTATTGGTGAGTGATTTTTTTTACTAAAACAGATTAATATATACATTCCTAGTTAAAGTTCAACAGATGTAT
The DNA here is from genome assembly GCF_000164805.1 of Carlito syrichta. Taxonomy (NCBI): domain Eukaryota; kingdom Metazoa; phylum Chordata; class Mammalia; order Primates; family Tarsiidae; genus Carlito; species Carlito syrichta. The sequence continues at coordinate 310,471 of NW_007260563.1, read as the reverse complement.
AGTAAAACATGCTGTGACTGAGACTGATTCACAAAAGTAGTTAAAACACTTTGACTCTGCTATTCTCTTCACATAATTTAGCATATGACAAGGGTACCAAAGTTTAAAACATGATAAGTATTTAAAGGTCACATTTATAAAAAAAATATATACCAAGAGGAAGATTATTCTTTTAGCTACTTCCAGAGTGAGAATAATGTGGACTTCGAAAAGGCAAAAATGCTATAAATGTAAACCTTATGAATGCTTTTACTACAGATAAAAGTCAAATTCTAATCTTTAGATTGTTTTACCAGGGTAGACTCAACATAAGAAACAATACTTATTTTAAAAAATACTGTATTTTTATTAAAAAGCAAGCCATGCTGGATGTAAGAATATTAGATAATATAAATGTGTAGCAAAAATGGCTAATAAATTACTCCAAATCCAACATCAGGCTTACAAATGCAAATATTTCTTAAAAATTTTATATATATGCATGTGCATTAATATGAGATAACATAAAATATTAAATCCTTTTTTTAACTTAAAAATATATGGAGCTCATCTTTAAAAAAAAATAATTCATCTATTGTATCAGGTTTAAATAAATAGTGTATTTCAGAGCATGTAGGTTGTTTGAAGCTTTGCTCATTAAACAATGTAACACATTTGAATATATAATTTTGATCATATTTCTGAATGCTTTCTCAGATTCTATTCCTGTAAAAGGTATTGCCTGGCCAAATTTTACACGTTTTTCTAAGCATATTGAGTTGCCCTCTAGAAAGTTAAGGTTAGTAAATATTCACACACACTAGCAATGCATGAGAATAATTTTCCATTCGCAATAAAAAAAAATCACTAGTTAAAATCAGAGATTTTTTTATTATCAATATTTTTTATTTTGATATTGTGGGGTACAGTTAAGGGTTAGGTATACAAATATGCTTCATTCAGGCCCCCTTGTTGATAATAGGTGTCTCCCTGTCCCCAGACAGGTGTTTACTACTATTAGTCCCATTCCACCCCCCCCATAGTTTCCCACAACTGTCAGTCATTTTCTTATGGTAGTGTGTTGGATGATCAAGGTCCACTATATGAGTAAGAATATGTGATACTCAGATCTTTGTTTCTGTGAGAGGTCACTCAGTACTATAGACTCTAGCTCCATTCAAGTTGCTGCGAAATTCGTGATTTTGGTTTTTTTAAAGGCTGCATAGTATTCCATTGTGTATATGTACCACATTTTTAAAATCCAGTCCTCTTTTGATGGACAGCGTGGTTGGTTCCAGGTTCTTGCTATTGTGATCAATGCTGCGATAAACATTCGTATGCAGGTATCTTTTTGATAGAGTGATTTGAGTTCTTCAGGGTATATTCCCAGTAGGGGGATTGCAGGGTCATATAGGAGGTTGATGTTTAGAGCTTCTAGGAATCGCTACACTGCTTTCCACAGGAGTTGCACTAGTTTACACTCCCACCAACAGTGTAGAAGTGTTCCCTTTATGCCACACCCTCACCAGCAACTGTTATTTTTTGAGTTATTGATAATTGCCATTCTGACTGGAGTTAGGTGGTATCTCAGTGTGGTTTTGATTTACATCTCTCTGATGATTAGTGAGGTTGACAATTTCTTCATGTGTCTGTTGGCAGCTCGGATGTCTTCCTTTGTGAAGTGTCTGTTCATATCTTTTGCCCATTTTATAATGGGGTTGTTTGTTTTTTTCTTTTCAGCATGTTTGAGTTCCTTGTAGATCAAGATGTTAAGTCTTTGTCAGACCTGGAGTTGGCAAATACTTTTTCCCAGTCTGTAGGCTGTCTCCCTGCTCTCTTGATGGTTTACTTGGCTTTGCAGAAGCTTGTCAGTTTAATGAGGTCCCACTTGTCTATCTTATCCCTTATGGCCTGTAAGTTTCGAGTTTTGTTCAGGAATTGGATGCCAGTTCCAATTTCCATGAGGGTATGTCCTTCATTTTCTAAGGTTCTTATGGTTTGAGGTTTTACATTTAGGTCTGTGATCCATTTGGAGTTAATTTTTGTGTATGGGGATAGATAGGGGTCCTGTTCAATCTTCTGC
>NW_007260563.1:305760-308389 GCF_000164805.1 Carlito syrichta | reverse complement strand
TTTGATGATGTAGCTTATAGTAAAGTTTGAAGTCTGGTATGTCATACCACTGCTTTGTTCTTTTGCTGAGGATTGTTCTTGTTATCTTGGTCATTTGTGTTTCCATATGAATTCCTGTGTTGTTTTTTCTAGGTCTGAGAAGAATGTTGCTGGTAATTTGATAGGTATTGCATTAAATCTGTAGATTGCCTTAGGTAAGATGGACATCTTCACAATGTTGATTCTTCCAATCCATGAGCATGGGATATTTTTCCACTTGTTTGTGTCATCTTTGATTTCTTTGAGCAGTGTTTTGTAGTTTTCATTGTAAAGGTCTTTCACGTCTCTGGTTAGGAAGATGCCAAGGTATTTCATTTTTTTGTGTGTGGCTATTTTGAATGGAATTGTGCTCTTATTTGAATTTCTGTTAGTTTATTATTGGTGTAAAGAAATGCGATTGTCTTTTGCACATTAATTTTATATCCTGAGACTTTGCCAAAGGCCTTTATCAGTGTAAGGAGGTTTTTGACAGATTCTCTTGGGTTTTCAAGGTACATGATCATGTCATCTGCAAAGAGAGATAGCTTGACTCCTTCTTTTCCTATTTGAATACCCCTGATTACCTTCTCTTCTCTGATTGCTCTAGCCAGGACTTCCAATACTATATTGAACAGGAGGGCTGAGAGTGGGCATCCTTTTCTTGTTCCAGTTTTCAGGGGAAATTGTTCTAGTTTTTGTCTGTTTAGGAGTATGCTGGCTGTGTGTTTCTCGTAGATGGCTTTTACTATTTTGAGTTATGTTCCCTGTATGCCTAGCTGTTCAAGGGTTTTTATCAAGAAGGGGTGCTGGATTTTATCAAAAGCTTTTTCTGCATCTAATGATATAATCATGTGGTTTTTGTTTTGACATCTGTTGATGTATTTAATTACATTTATGCTTTTATGAATGTTGAACTAGCCTTGCACCCCAGGGATGAAGCCTACTTGGTCATGATGGATGATTTATGAGATGTGCTGTTGAATCCTGTTTGGTAGGATCTTGTTGAGAATTTTAGCATCTATGTTCATCAAAGATATTGGCCTGTAGTTCTCTTTCTTTGTTGGGTCTTTATCTTGGCTTGGGTATCAATGTGATGTTAGCTTCGTAAAATGATTTGGGGAGAGTTCCATCTTTCTCAATCACCTGGAATACCTTCAGTAGGATTGGTACAAGCTCCTCCTTAAATGTCTTGTAGAATTCTGCTGGAAAGCCATCTGGTCCAGGGCTTTTTTTGGTAGGTAGTTTTCTTATTACCTATTCAATTTCCTTGATTGTTATTGGTCTATTTAGGGTCTCAGTTTCTTCTTGTTTCAACCTAGGCAGGTTGTGTGATGACAGAAAGTCCCACATTTCCAAAAAGTTTTCAGGTTTGTTTCCATACAAGTAAACATAGTAGTCTCTAATGATCTTTTGTATTTCTTCAGGATCAGATGTGAATTCATCTCTTGTGTTTCTGATTGTGTTTATTTGGGCTTTTTCTCTCTTTTTCTTGGTCAGTCTAGCTAGGGGACCATTGATCTTGTTTATCCTTTCGAAGAACCAGCTTTTTGTTTCATTGATTTTTGTATTGTCTTTTTGTCTTCTATTTCCTGGATTTGGGCTTTTATTTTGGTGATCTGAATTCTTCTGCTGAAATTAGGGTTTTTGTGATCTTGCTTTTCCAGCTTCCTTAGGTGGCTTGTTAGGTATTAATTTGTGCTCCTTCCATTTTCTTCATGTGTGTTTGTAAGGATATTAATTTTCCTCTTTTAAGGCGTCCCCGAGATTTTGGTCAGATGTTTCTTCATTTTCATTTGTTTCCAGGTATCTTTTGATCTCCGTTTTGATTTCACCATTGATCCAGAGTTATTTAGCATCATGCTGTTTAGTGTCCATGTCTTTGTGGGTTTTGGGGGGACCTTGTTGGTGTCAATGTTTATTTTTATTCCACTGTGGTCCGAGAAGGTGCATGGTAGAATTTCGGTCTTTTTAAATTTGCTTATGCTTGATTTATGGCCAATAATGTGGTCGATCTTGGAATACGTCCCGTGCGGTGATGAGTAGAATGTGTATTCTCTGGTTTTTGGATGGAGTATTCTGTAGGTATCAATTAAGTCCATTTGGTCCAGAGTCACATTGAGGGTCCGAATCTCATTGCTGATTTTTTGTCCCAATAATCTGTTGAGGGTTGTGAGTTTGGTATTAAAGTACCCAGTTATGATGGTGTTAGAATCAATATCTTTCTTTGGTTTTCCTAGGAGTTGCTTTGTAAAAGTTAGTGCACCTATATTAGGTGCATATATGTTTAGGATAGATATTTCTTGTTGATGGAGTGAGCCTTTTATCATTATGTAGTGGCCCTCTATATCTTTTTTAATATTTGATAACTTAAATGGTATTTTGTCTGAAATTAGGATTGTGACTCCTCCTTTCTTTTGTGTTTAATTCGCCTGGAAATTTGTTTCCCATACTCTTACTTTGAGTTGTGCATGTCCTTTCTAGTGAGATGGGTCTCTTGAAGGCAGTATATTGTTGCCTGGCGATATTTTATCCATTTTGCCATTCTATGTCTTTTCAGTGGTGCGTTTAGTCCATTCACGTTCAGGCTAATTATTGAAATGTGAGACTTTGT
>NW_007260563.1:264774-305504 GCF_000164805.1 Carlito syrichta | reverse complement strand
ATTTTTTCTTTTATGCCTACTTTGTTTAGGTGAATTATTATGTGTCTAGGAGTTGGTTTTATCATTTGTTGTCTTGCAGGGGTTCTCTGGATCTCTTGTTTCTGAGTTTTTGTATCATTGATTAGATAAGGGAAGTTTTCTTGAATGATCTCGTGGAAGGTCTCTGTCTCTCTTTCTGCCTCAGGGAGTCCAATTACTCTTTGGTTCTGTCCCCTGAAGTAATTTCTCATCTCCTGCAGGTTTTTTCTGTCTTTTTGAGCTTGTTTTCTGTGTTTTTGAGAGTTTGGGTTAGTTCTATATTTTGGTCCTCAAGCTCTGAGATTCTTTCTTCTGCTTGGGTAATTCTGCTTTCCATGCTTATCAGTTGTTATTTATTTCATTCACAGTATTCTTTATTACTGTTATCTCAGATATCTGCTCCTTTCTAGTTTCTTCTTGAGTCTCCTCAATTCTTTTTAATCTCTCCATTAATGTCTTGATGTCTAGGTTTGTAGTTTGAGACCGGTCATACTGGGGGCTCTTCATTGTTTGTATTCCGAAGTCAGTATCTCGATGTCTGCCCTTCCAGGAGTCTGGGAGATACCCATATTCTTCTTTTGGTTTTTCTTCATTTGTGTAGATTTTTCTCTTGTCTCTTAGTGGCTAAAGTCCCTTGAGCTCTAATCTCCAGCCTCTCCCCTCTGTTTTTGTTGCAGGCAGCTAACCTACTGCCTGGGAGATCTACGGCTTGTCTCTGTTCAGCATAGGGAGGGGCTTTGTCACCTGTTTAATGACGTCACTTTGGGAACTGAAGTGGAGGCTCTGATAGGTGGGCGGGATTATGCAAATCTGCCTTGAAAATGGTGGAGGTAGTACTTTTACTTTCACTTTTAGGGATGCTCATGTGGATCTCTAGGCGGGACCAGCTGCACAGCTGGGCACTGGATCCAGGGTGCCACCAGCAGGCTGGGGTGGAGGAGAGGGTCGGGGGTTTCCTCCTCTGGAGCTCAAAGTCTCTGATCAGCACCGTACACAAGCTTCCTTACACAAGCTTGCGGCCGCATGCTGAGTGCCTCAACCAGGGTGGGCCTGGGGCTCCAGATTTCAAAAGCTCCAGAGGGCAGGTGGTGGCTCTGGGTTCCTCACAGGGCACTTCAGCCAGAAAAGGGAATGGTATCTCTGAGGGTGCCCAGAGCCTCCTTGGGTGACCGGCAGCTTGGTGCTGGGTGCTGGTCATGACGATGTAACCAGGGAGGGAGCTGGGATCTGGGATTCGTGATTCCCCAGTGGCCGAAGTTACATATAGTGGAGCAGCCACAGCCGGGCCTCAATATCTGGCCCTGCGTGGGACCAAAGGTCCCTGGGCCTCATATCAGTGTGGCTGGCAGTGAGCAGGGGGTTGCAGGAAGAAAAGTAAGAGTCATTTTGGGAACTCACATTCAGAGCATCTCACGGATCCACCTATGCCGTCACCATCTTCAGGAGTCTCCCCAATCCGAGATATTTTAATCATTTACATCCAGATAAGAAACAGAATGTCATTCTAAAATAATTTTCCTGTGATTTTAAGTGACTGAATACTTTGGCCTAGATTTCATTGGCCAATTATATATTTTGTGAATTCCCTTTCTAAATGTAATCTCCAATGGTAGAAATTTGTCTTGTTCTAATTTTACCCCAATACTTATGACATTTTTTGTTACATAGGAGACATGTATACATATTTAGCAATTTTGAATAAATAAATAACTTTGAACAATTTCATATTCTTTAAAATTTTTCTATCTTAGCAGTTAGAATATGTGTGTGTTGATTTGTATCAACATTTGTAGGTTATTTATAATTTGTTTTAACTATAAAGTAGTTGAATTCTTGTCTGCCCTAAAAATACAACTCAATGCCTTTTCCAACTAGTGACACCTGAAATTTTTCCAACTAGTGACACTTGAATGTCTTTATAATATTTTGCCTCTTTCCTTTCTTCTCTTTCTCTTTACTTTTTGTTTTTGACAATATATTATTAGTTTAATTCTGTTTCTTTCTGTCTTTGGAGTCACACTTTAAAAATCTTTATTTTTCCTTCATCTTAAATAATAATCCATCCTCTTTTTATATAACATATCTATTTGATTATGCCTCAATTTTTTCTCATGTCTGCTAAATATTTACATTTTCTCTTAATGTGTAATATGCTATGCTAACACTATTTATCAATAGATTCTTGGTCCTGAGATCGATTTATATCTATTATATTTATACAATATCTAGTTATCTTTGGTTCTATTTCTTTCTTTCTTTCTTTTTTTTTTTGAGTTGGAGTCTTACTCAGTCATCCAAACTGGAGTGCAGTGGCCGCTTCCGGCCACTGCAGCCTCACCTTCTGGGCTCCAGCGATCCTTCCACCTCAGCCTTCCGAGTAGCCAGAATTACAGGCATGTGCTACCATGCCCAAGTGATTTTTTTATTTATTGTAGAGATGAGGTCTCACTGCCCAGGTGGGTCTCGAACCCGTGGGCTCAGGCAATCCACTCACCTCAGCTTCCCAAAGGCATGGGATTATAGGCTGAACCACTGAGCCCGGCTTTGTTCTATTTCTATACTCCTGCTTTGTTCTGTTGATATTTCTACTTTTTACCTCAGCATCATAAAATTTAACCCAATGAATAATGTGTTTTAATAACTGATAAATAAAAGTCCTCTTTGCTCTTGATTTAATCTATGTGCTGTCTACATTATTAGAATGTATAATACTATCTGGTCAGATGAATTGCTAACCTTATTCTTTGTTAAATATGTCTTGAGTCATCTTAATCAGTTTTTTTCCATATATATTTGAGATTACTTTGGAGGTAGTATTTTTAATGTCCTAATAGATAATAAAATAAATTTCATGTTTTGATTAGAAAACAAAGGTATTGATTTTCCCAATTTAAATTAATAGATGGCACATTTTATGATTAAAGTATATTTTGTATTTGGGGCTTATTACATACCTGTTAAATCAAAATAATTAAATGTGCTCATCAGCCTGTAGTTTTACTTTAGTTTGACCATTTGGTGTATGAAAAGATTAACAATAATATGTACCTCTTGTGCTTCCATTAGTCTTTTATGTAAGTATGGCATTATAATTAAAGATAATAAGCCATAAGTTGTATATAAATATTAGACTTGTAGAATATCTACATATATGTAAAATTCCACCTGCATAAGCACTTGCCTATAAATTTGTAAAAGTAATTTTATCTTACCTTAATGTAATGTTTTTCAGTCAAGAAAATATATCATAAGGTAATATACATATTTTTTACACAACAAAATAATGCTAATCCTGATTAATGAGCAATATGTATTTTCTAAAGCTTACTGTTTCAGTGTCAAAGTAAGGGTTCTTCAAAATTATTAAATATTGATTCAAACAAGTGTAATATTTCTATGAACAATTCATACATCTCAAGCAAAGGCCTTATAATTGAAGAAGAAAATAACCGGTTATTAACTTATAGGTGATGTTAAATTCATAGGTGAAAGGCTGCCTCCAGATTAGTATAACATGTTGAAGAAAACTTGCGAAGTTTGGAACAGTCACTAACAAATATGAAACAAATGATAATTTATAGATGCTTTCATAAGAAAATGCCTTTGTAGTTTCCAGGGACATTTTGTAAGGAGTGACAGACTACTATCCCCCACTTTAACAAAGACAAATGGCAGCTTCTTAGTTTAATTACTGTTACTGTATAGGCAATTAGATGTGCAGGACATAAATTGGGGGGACACAGTTTTTAGGAAGAAAGAGAAAGGAAGTGAAGAGTGTAAGAGATCCTTTAGGCCAAAACAGACATCTGACATTTTAAGGAAAGAAGATAGGAAGGAAGCGCAGTGTGGATCTAAGAATATTCTAGCTAGGAAATCAGGCAGTTTTAAGCCAATATCATCATTCAGAGGAATGTTTCCCATGAATTGTTCTTTCATAGCAAACCTGTCATGCTCAGCCATTGTCTGGGAGCAGCTGTGGGAAGCATAACTTCCACACAAAAGAGTTATAGATTTCATAGAACAGCAGCTGAGGCCAGTGGACAGTTATGTTCCTGTGGGTAGCAGATCTGAGATTGGTATTGACATGATTACCAGCACATTGAATCTCTTTGACCTTTCAACAAAGATACTACTACTAAATCTTTCCTATAAAAAATTCTGATTATTTGCTGAAAAATAGCTTAAAACACTCAGGAGTCAAGTGAGAGAAAACAACATGTGTTTTTACATGAAAAAGCACTCTTATTCATTGCAAATAAAATAATAAATCATTTGACTAAATTTAACATGTGTGTTAAAATTCCACGTTAGGAGGAGTCTCTCAATTTAAATCAGTTAATATGAAATGTAAAAGTAAAAGCATTTTTAAAAAATAATTGGATAACAAAGTGCCTCTATTCACTTTTATCTTACCTTTTAAAATGTTTCTTTTTAATGTATTATTTATTATGTTTTGTTCTGTAGTGAAGATTTAAAACTATTTCTAAAACACTTGTGGAAACTCTACGTCCAAAGCAGATAAACTCCTTTAACTTCTGATAAAAATAATGTAGTTACACTTTCTTTTAAACAAGAATTCAACTTTCTAGCTGATGGAAGCAGGAAGCTAAAAGTGTTTCTCCTCAAAAAGAATGATTTTTTTTTGTTACAGCAACTTGACTGAGAAGGCTTTAAGAACTAGAGAGTTCTAATCATGGTGGGCAAGGGACTCTTTAGCTTCCAGTATAGGGAAGCCTGTCTAGTTTCCTTCCCATTCTTCGGCCCTGTGGGAGAAAGGATGAAAGGATGCAGGAACTCTTGGGGCTCAGCTGATCCAGAGTGCCAAAAAGACAAATTATAGCTTTGAAGAGCTGGGGAAATAGTCACAGAAATGAATCACTCTTGCTAAGGTGGTAATGGCTGATTGCTGAGCGATAAGGAATTCTAGAGAGACTTTGTTGCCAAGAGCCTGAACGTTCAATACAAATCATCAGCAAGAATTTCTCACAGTCAGTCTGAATTCCAGGTGAATCAGAAGAGAACATTATAATAAAAGAGTATATGTAAGATGAAGGTGAATTAGGATTATAAAATAAACAGGATTTAATGTTAGTTTGATGCATATATATTATTTCTTTATGGGGTTTGTTCTAGGGGAATTATAGTATCTTTTCTATTAATTCTGAGTTCACTTAATTCATTAACGTATTGTAAATAAAACATGTGAAATGATGCATCATACTCATTAATAACGTAAAAACTTCTGTATTTGTCTTACTGAAAAAGAATATTTGAAAAGAAAAGCCTCATGTTACTGTCAAGCACATGTATGGACTCTAGAATCTCAAAGACACATACTTGGGCAGGTGGAGGGGACTGTCAACAACAAAACAGGAAAATCAAATGGAAAGTTATTTAATTGAGAAGCAATGCAGACACTGCTGTAACTAATGTACACGTAAAGGCCATGAGAAAATATATTACTATAGTATGTGACTTTTCAATGATCATGGAAAAAAAATAAATCAAAGTTAAAAATCATCTCTTTATTTTCTGTGATATGCTTGAGAGAAAAATAGTCATAGGGGTTACATGACAGGATTCCATCCCATCAGTGCTCATAATGAAAGCTACGATTTTAGTGTTGCCTGACTTTTTAAATTTTAGTTTATTATAAGATAAAGATGTTTAGCAATACAAATGCTTAAACAATAAAAAATATGCATTGCATCAATGGCATCAATACAAAGAAAATTAGGTTTCCCTTTATAAATAGAAAAAGTACAAGACTCAATTAGGATGATTACAGTTGACCCTTGAACTACGCATGGGTGAGGTCACTGACACCCCCCTATGCAATTGAAAGATCTATGTACAACATATGACTTATCAAAAACTTAATACTCTACTGTTGATCAGAAACCTTACCAATAATATAAACAGTGGATTAACACATATTTTTCATGTTGTTTGTATGCAAAATATACTATAGTTTTAGAGTCAACTAGAGAAAATAAAAAGATAAAACATATGTGCTATTAATTAAGTGGAAATGGATCATCTCATAAAGGTATTTATCCTCTTCATCTTCATCTTGAGTAGACTGAGGAGGAACAGGAAGGATACATTTTACTCTCTCAGGGGTGACAGAGGCAGAAAAAAATCTACATATCAGTGGACCCGCACATTTCATAATCATTGTAGATGTATTCTAATCACTTGAATGATTGATTAATATCAACTTTTATTACATATTTTTGGTAACTGAATCTAGCAGGATATTGTGGAAAGGGCATGAGAACTGAAGTAACATAGATGTGGAGTTAAGCCCTCTATTTACTGTGCATTCACTGTCAGGATCCTGTCAAAATTCTGTTTCTCTGATTAAGCATTTACTTGCCCATCTATACAATGAGGATAATGATATAATAAAAATTAAAGGAAGAACTCCTTAACTTGGTAGATATTGACAGGCATATAGATGTATCCAACATTTTCTTTTTCCTCAGTATACTGCTAAAAAACTCAATTACTATTTTGTGAGCTTATTTAGAGTCACTCTCTAGTTAAACTGCTGAGCTTCAGCCTGGCTAGCAAACTTTCTTAAAGAAGCTAAACTATAATCCCAGCATTTTGGGAGGCCAAGGAGAGTGGATTGTCTTATCCCGAGGGTTCAAGAGCAGCCCAGGCAACTTGGAGAGACCTCATCTCTACAAAAAAAAAAATTAAAAAAAAAGAAAAAACAAAGAAAAATTAGCCGGCTGTGGTAGCCTGTACCTGTAGTTCAGGCTATGTGAAAGTCTGAGGCAGAAGGATTGCAGGAGCCCAGCAGGTTAATGCCTGTGTGTCCATGAGCATGCCACTGCACTCCAGCCTGAGCGATGGAGTGAGTCTCCAAATCAAAAAAAAAAAAAAAGTTTGCTTCAATAGACTTGCTGGGATACAAACTTTGGAGTGCCATGTAAAAATCTGACGTACCATAGCAAAACTAATTCTAAAAATTAAAGATATAATCTTATTAACAAGCAGAATTTGCTTCTAGATTAGAAGTTGAGTTGTGATTCCAATAGTTATCTGGTGGTAGCATAATTAGATTGACAGCCACAGCCACAGAGTTGTCTGTTTCCACAAGGGACTTTCATATCATGACTAATATAAGCTAACACTACTAAATCCTATATTTCATTGCCAAAATTGCATTTTTATCCAAAAAATATTTTCAACTTTATGTAGTGATACTGTATGGATGACAGAGCTCTATTAAACTGTACAATACTGGTTACAAAAAGATAAAAAGAAATAGCTGGGTGCAGTGGCTCATGCTTATAATCCCAGCACTTTGGGAGGCCGACATGGGAGGATTGATTGAGGCCAGGAGTTGGAGACAAGAATCTGCAACATGATAAGGCTTCCTCTTTACAAAAGATAAAAAAAAATTATCCAAGTATTGTGGTGCATGCTTGTAGACCCAGCTAGTCAGGAATCTGAGTTGGAAAGATTGCCTGAGCGCATGTAAAATGGGCTGCGGTAAACTGTGATGGTACCACTGCACTCAGGTTTAAACTACAGAGAGAAAAAAAAATAGATATAAAGAAATAATTAGGTTTGCTGAGAGAAAAAAATCTTCAGCCTCTATTGGATGGCCTGTGCTTCTATTTCTTCAAATACCAAAAGCAGAAATGATCTTTCCAAAAGGGCCAGACGTTGTCTCAATGATTCACACAGCTTCCAGAAGAACTCAGAAAAATTAATAGGTGAAGGATCTGGCTTGGAAACATCACTTTAAACCCCTAAATAAATGACAGGCTGCTGTTAATATTGCTAATATTTAAAATAGAATATTCTCTAAAAGGAAACATATTACATGCTTTCATTAAAGTATTCATCAAATAATTACTGGGTTTGTACTAAGTGCTAGGCACAAGTCTAAGGACTTGACATTTCAGTGAACAAAACAGAACAATACCTCTGCTCTCATAGAATTCATATTTTGGTTCAGGGGGACAGAAAATAAGCTATAGCAAATATAATACATACACAATCATTCACATACACACAATATAGGGAATTTACATACTAAATTAAAAGGGACTAAATGTCAGAAAATAAAGAAGTAGTAATGGTAAAAAAATACAAGTTGCATTGGGAGTTACAATTTAAAATAGAATGGGTAGGGGAAGTCTCATTGTGAAGATGACATTTGAATGGAGAGTTGATAGAAATGAATATGAAAACCTCCTCCTTTTTTCCAAAATAAAAAGATTTAGAAGATATAGAATTAGTCTAAGTATTCTTTCTATACATTTACCCTCTTTCACTAATACGAAGCTAAATTTTTTAAGGAAAGCACTTTTAAGCTGAATGATATAGTGAATGACTCAGGTGAATAACTTAGTCTTGATAAATATTTATTCTTTCTCTTCTTTCTGAATTCTAAACTACCTCCTTACACTTTATTCTCCATCACAGTTCTAAAATGTCTTCAGAAATGGCTGCCTCTAGAAGACCCACTGTATAATCATATAGATTCTTAAATAACTAAACCCATGAAATTCATGAAATATAACAGTGTCAACTTATCAATGCACAAGTAATTCCCATGATATAAAAACCCAAACAAGACAGTTAATCTATGACTGGTTTTGTATATAGTGATAATCTGGGGATGGTAGTTTAACAAAAGTAATTACCTCTATGAGGTAATACTATAGAAAATGATTTTGTCAGCCTTGATTATCAGAAACCAAAATATATTTTATATTGTGGAAATTGCATTTTGTTCTGTTTCTACAATTTTTTAGCAACAATATGACTGAGAATGAATATCTCTGAAAACTTGATTTATCTGAAAAAAATAAATAAAACATATTAGGAAATTTATATATTAAAAGTCATGGATTCTTACTTTATTTTTCTTTCACTTTGTGTATCAAAATTAAAAATCTTAAACCACCTTCAGTGTGTAAGCAGCTAAAGATGTTACTATGAAAAGAATATTTTAACTTTCAAAAAATTGACAATTTATTTCTCAATGTAAGAATTAACATGAAGAAATCAGTCAACAAAGAGATCTTAGTGTGTCCTGCTTGGCTCTTTGAAAACCACTTATCTAAAAATAAAAATGTTATATCAGAGCACACTTTTTCTTTGAAGCCAGGCTGAAGCCCCAGGTTGAATGAGCTATGTTGAAAGGATGTATTGGACTTGCTTGCTTTACCTTGGCCAATTATGGCACTTTCTTTAAGACTATGCAGACTGCTATGTGTAGTGCTGTATATTAAAAATGTGGAATTTTACATAGCATGACTTCAAGCCTTATTATATGGGCTCTAGCTCTTTCTTCTTAAAAATTCAGAAATTGAATTGAAAATATTCCTAATATTTTTCTATGCTAATAATTATATAACATTATTTTTTCCTAGCTTTGAGTCAAAGTATTCTGACTATTCTTTTGAAAATTAGACATGTGCTATACGATGACCATATATGTACCTAACCCTGAAATTGTACTTCACATTTTAAAATTTAAAGAAATTCTAAAAAGAAAAAACTAAAAAAATAAAATTATACATGTGCAATGGCTTGTTACATATAAAATAATAACATTCATTAAACTTATAGACAAGCAGCTAAAGCATTCTATCTTGTAATCTTTGTGTATTTTCCATGCTTGTTATGCTGATATTATATCCTCTTCATGTTTTTACTTACTATTAATACATTGCTCAAGAACATCTCTTTAATAATCTAATATTTTATCTTTTATCTGTGCATTTGAACTCTAATGCCTGCTGGATCAAACACTTTCTTTCATCAAAAAGATGAAAAGATTTTCCATGTATTATTCTCATTTTAAAAAATAAACCAATATATTCTGAAGATTAGAGGCAACAAAAAAAGACAGAGACTCCAAATATTCAATGAGTTCTACATATTTATAGGGGTGGACATTGTAAATGAGCTTGACTTGCATTACACTTAAATTTGAACTTTTTTTTTTTGAGACAGACAGAATAGGATATTAAGAAATTATCCCCAAAGTACTAGAGGTTGGATGTAGATGTCTAAAATTTCAATGTTGATATGGGAATAAAATAAACCCAAAATGGCTTTTAGAAGTTAATTTTGCTCCTTTCAGAGACCACCAAACCCTTTCTTCTATTTTTTAATGTATGGCTCAAGGTATGAAATGATATTCTATAAAAATGTCAACTTTTAAATACTCTTTATTTTTGATAATTATCTGATAAATAATTTCAATGAGCAAGGTTTCCTTTAAAAAGTTAACACACTTTTCCATTGAAGAATCCTACAATAGTAGAGATCAAATACCTTCGAAAAAGTAATTCTAATTCATTTAGGTAAGATATTTAGAGCTCCTAGACCTTATATAAAATTAAGTAACAGTTTCACATTGTGTAAAAAAGGTGAGTTTTTGGCTTTTTGTGTACGTGTTTTGAGGATAGAGGACAGGAGTAAAGGATTCCATCCTTGATTCTTTTAGAGACACAGGTTTGTGTAAAAGTATGTCAGATTTAATGCTCCCCCCCACAAAAAAATGTACTTTAATTTGGAGGCTGGCCATGTCCCATCTCTTTTTCAGTGTATAAATACACTGTCTCTTCATTTAATGGTTTTAACCATTTCGTATTGTCTTTTGTTCCATTGTAAAGTCTTACATTGTTTCAGCTGCTTTCTCAGTATGATAGAAATTCCCTCGTGTTTGCCATGACATTGCTCTCTTGTTCAAAGTTTTTGTCTTGGGCATATTTCACTTTAAGTTTTTGTCTCTTTTTGTTACAGCAACATATTATTTCCTCCAACTCATACCCTGACAACCATTCTCACTACTAGCAGCCTACAAAAACAACAAAGGAGTAGAAAAATGCTTTGCCTTTCTGCCTAAAAGCACTAACATTTCACTAATCTTTCATTAACCACACTGATGGTTTCGTTCAGATGGCTTCTTGCCAACCTGTATTTTGCATTAGTATTTTCTCTAATATTGTAAATGTCTACAAGGCAAATATTTGTCTGCTTATTTGCCTTCGAATGTTGAAATTAAACAATTAATAGACATATTTTTATTGTTAATGAGTTTGTTGTTTCATGCTATGTGAGCTTATTGTCTATTCAAATATGCTTGAGAGAAGGGTTAGTAGTGGGATAAAGATATTGTTTAATTTGCTCATAGTCACATGTTGGTGTCAAAAAATATGTTGATGATGCATAATTTTATTCATTATGCTCATTATTATTTCAATTATATATATATTTTTCTATTTTAAAAGCCCCTCTGTCAAATAAAGATGTTATAAGGACTGTCTCAGTTTTTTCTCTGTAAACTGAGGTTTTCTCTAAAGTAAATATACTGATTTTTTTAAATAATCTTTTCATAACACAAATGAAAAGTACTGTAAGTTCCATTTTTGTGCCAGCTTTAATATTTTTCTTAATGTTTTTTAGTTATCTGCACACTTTAACTCTCATTTTTTTTGCCGAACAAATATTAATATCTTACTATTTTTCAGATACTCTTCTACATACTGGGAATAGAGCATGACCTACATGGTCAAAACTCCCTACCCATTCTGGTGACATAAGACTCTGAAAAATAGCCAAAGGATTAAGTTGAAGTATGAATATATCATAAGTTACTAATAAGAGAAGCTTCTAAATAAATTGTCAGTTGGATCTAGGGAGTGATAGGGCAATGAAAAGTTTTGGGGAATTCCTCACTGGAAACATGACCTTAAATAAAAGGTATGAAGGATATAAGGGTGATAAGTATCTGACTATCATGGCTGGAAAAGGAATAAGTAAATGCAAAGCTTCTGAGGCAATAGTTTGGAATAACAATAAGAAGGCCATGTTGGCTACAGGAATAAGAGAAGAGTGATGGAACATAAAATGGGAGGCATAGTGAGAGGGGAGGGTGCTATGTAGGGGCTCTGTGGCACTTTGACTCTTTATAAGATATGTCAAGCTATAGCAAGTTTGAAAAAATGTTCATTTTGCCTATTGTAAGGTCAAGAAAACAAAGAGTGGAATTAGAAAGACCAGACAGGACACTATCATTAGCATCTAAGAAGAAATGATGGCATTGACAAAGTGGCTGTTTTGTCAGTGAGAAAGACCAAGTTCTCAATGTGTTTTGAAGACAGAGATAAGTGTGTCCTGCTGGGCTGAATTTTGGAGAGAGCAAGAGAGAGAAGTCGAGAATATCTACAAAGTTTTAAGTCTGACAAGATGAAAAAATAGAGTTGCTCTTTATTGAGATTTGAGAGCAGTCATTTGTGTGTGTGTGTGTGTGTGTGTGTGTGTGTGTGTGTGTGTGTGTGTGTGTTTGTGGTTTATGATGCAGGTACTATGTGTGTCTGAGGGAAATTGAGAAAATTTCTTTTAATATATTTAGAAGTATTATTAGATATCAAAATCTATAATGTAGGCTACTATCTTCCTTCTCCCCATAAACACATGCTTGCGAAATTCTTTTGATTCTACATTTTTAATCTCTCTAGGACTCATGTCTCCTGCCTTTCTCATTGATTGACATTAGTCTTCAAAACTTTTATTGTCTGAGTTACTAAAACAGCATCTGAATCATCTCTCTGCTATTCCTTTTTTACTCTATTCAGTGCCTGTTAAGAACTGGTCAGGTTAATACTTTTGAAATACAGTAGTGATCATGTTATAATCCATCTCAATGATATTCGAAGACTTCCCTTCTTCGTCCCCCTCTCATTCTCTATCCTGACACTCAAGATATTCCAAAATCTGACCAAACTTTTATCTTGTAAATTCATTTGACATTCTAGCTCATCACAACTGACAATTTAGTAAACTGAATTGTTTCTTATAACAGGTATAACTGACTTTTTATTCTTCAAATTCTCATTAAAATGCTTTTTTTCTTACTAATTATTTATACCTATAAGTTTTGAAATATATCCTTCCTTATAAAATTTTATCTCCAAAAAGATTCTGCTGGGCTAGAAAAAGTAATCAATTCTTTCAGGTAGAGATGAACTCTTTTTGGGTTAAAATGTACAAATTGCTGCATAACAATGCAGCAAATACTAACCTTTAAGGACAGTGCAATCATATCAGTACAACTGGTGCCATTTAAATTCTGAGAGATTTTGAAGGCATTTGTCTTCTGATCTCATCTTTCTCATTCGAATTGAATAATACCAACAAGACAAGAATTACTTTTATGATTGCAGGTATTTTGGTCCGAAGCACTTGCATGTGTGCCCACACAACAGTAAACTTTCTGTTAATATTGCTTGGATTGCATACCTTGAGATAAATTATCATACCTATATTGTAGAGACAAAACAATTTCGCCAATAATGTTTCGTTCAACTTCATTTCATTATAACATTGATGAGGATAAACAAAAAAGACTCCCTGCTGGCCACACTGTTTGGAGTCGGTATGTTCTCTCCATGTCTGCATGGGTTTCTTCTGCGTATTCTAGTTTCCTCCCACATTCCAAGGCTGCGCATGTTAGGTGAATCTGTATGTCTAAACTGTGGCAGTCTGAGTGAGCATGGGTGAGTATGAATGCAATGCACCACAGATGGGATGGTATACTGTCCTGTGTGGTTTCCCCTACTTTCATCCTGAGCTGTTTTGATAGGATCCAACCACCTGTGACCCTGAACTTGAACAATTAGGTAAAAAATTATATTGTTCTTATTCAATGCAGTATATTAAATACATGTATAGCTCACATTGATTTCAGTGTTTATTAATATTAGGAGTGTTTTGTTCTTTATCTAGAAGTTTGGTGATACTTCTGTGACTAGAATATGCTATAGGAAAGGACCACTTGTTTATAACAGTTAGTTTCATTATACATTGTTTCACTTAAACTTTCAGTTTCCAAGAATTAATCATTGATATTAAGTGAGAACTTACTGTCTAAGCAATTTTGGTGGCTTATTGTTTTTAGATAATAGGCCATTTTCATAGGCAGGCACAGATTTAAGTGTTTAACAGGAGTGAAATTTTATTACCAGACTTATTTTAAATGTCTATACTTATCACCAGAGAGCTAAAAAAAATCAATAGACCTATTTAGGAATGATGAAAAGACAAGATAGATGATATATTTGGAGAAGTTGGAAGAAGGAAAATATGGAAAGAGAGTGTATCAATTCTGACAGTAAAAAATGACAAATGTCCTGTCATATTATGAGTACCAAATTTGAAGCAGTATGTAACCTTTGAATAATAATCCACATTAAATACTCATATTTGAAAATAATGCAGTTCTAGCAATGATCATGATCAAATTTGTTGAATAGAAATCAAATAATTGTGTTTAGAAACATCTCAGTTAAGTGTGTCATGTAAAGGGCTTGCCCAAACAAATCAAGTCTCACTCTTTGTAGGCTGTAACTTGCAGCCAGAAGAACTTCCAGATGCCTGAGATCCTCTTTCTCTGCCTTGGGAAGAGTATATTTGATCTGAAACAGAAATGAAAAAATTAAGCCTAAACATTCTGCAAGTTTATCTTCCGGAGTGAAGACCCTTCTTTTCCTTTCTATTTTTAAAGAGAAAGTTTGAGAATGTTCTTAGAAGCAAGAGAAAAACAATTTGTATTTGAACACCAAGTAATCTGAGCTTGGTTATCAAATCTTTAAACATAAGATACCAGATGGCTCAGACTTTGAGACTTGAGGAAATTGTACTCAAATGTAGCTCTACCAAGTAGGAGGAGGAAAGCCTCTGGTTTCACCTATTACATCGTCCAGAAAGTGCTCCCTGAGTCATTCTTGAACAATCCTGTGTCTATATACAAAGCACTTATGCTGAAATGTTAGAGTCAAAATTAGTGTATATTATAATATTCAAGCCACAAAATGAAGAAAACCATCATTGTTATTACATTTTCAATATGCAATAAGACTTTCAAAAAAATCTATGTCACAATTTATAGACCCAAAGAGGTGAATAAAGATCTCTCAGTAATTATATACCAGAACCAAGTCATCTCTCTCTCTCTTTCTCTCTCTCTTTCTTTCTCTTTTTTCTTGTGTGTGTGTGTGTGTGTGTGTGTGCGTGCGCGTGTGTGTGTGTGTGTGTGTGTCTGCATAATCTTGAAGTAAGGAAGGAAGGGAGAGAGGGAAAAAGGGAGTGGAATAGAGTACCTACCTTACCCCATAGGTACTCTATTTTGTTATACGCAAAAGGATAAAATAAACAAGAGGAATATTGAAATACTAAAGATCAAGATCTTTATACTGCTATGCCTGAAGTTTTCAAATATTAGACAGATGTTAACGAAAAATACTTTCTATCATTAACTTGTTTCTTACCCTCATTGTTCATTATTCTTAGCCCAAACTTTTTCATACTTTGGACAAGAATTCCCAAAATGTACTTTGTGAACCTGAGCTCTATGCAATGTCAATATTAATAATACTTATAAAACACATTGTGAAGAACGCTCTAGAAAACTAGTATTTCACTTGTGAATTTATTGCCAATTCCACTTCTATAATATAGCAACAGTCTTCAAGCCATTTACCATTGATTATGTAGTTGTATTACCCAAGTCAGTAACTTCAGCAATAGGTCAAAATTTTCCATTGGAAAAACCTAAAAATAGATGTAAATAACCATTAAAAACTTATAGTGATTTTGCTTTTATAGAGGTAATAAAATTCTGCTATAATACAACAAAGACACACATTTCATTAACAATAAAGTACATATTTATCACATTATTTTAAATTCCTTTTAATTTCAGGGTTGCTAATATGTAGCGGACTTTATTGTGATTTGTATCTGAATTTAAGTTGTACTTTTTTTCCCTCTGTTTAGTGAGATTAGTCCTAGGAAACATTACCATACCAAAATATCCAGAATCCACTCTAGCTTCAATGTCATGTGCTATCTGAAATACAGATATGTCATCTTTCTGAAATACCACTAAATATTTCTCTGAAAAAAAGATAGTATATAAGCAGACTAAAAAATCAGGTTTTGCTCTCTGTCACCATTTTTTCCATAGATTATTTTGTGGAATACATTAAGTCAATATTTGTTTAATTTAAAATCACTTGTTCTTTTTAATGTTAACTGGCCACATATGTAGTTTGATCAAACAGAAACTTTCATAAGCTGAAAGTTTTAAAATGCAGATATTGGAACTACCTAAGATTCAATGTGACTTCAAAGGAAATAGATCAAGAGTGATCTGTTATTTGTGTGCCTTTATTCATCTTCTTTGTTCATCCCATAAAACCCTCTGCATTCCTGTCTCTCTGACTAATCTGCATTATTCAAGGCCCAGATTATTTACAACTCCTCACTGAATTCCTCAATAATGGCTATTAGCTCTTTTGTTTAGGTGGGGTAGATCTTAAAGTAGTTTATGTTTGAAGGGTAAAACACGATTTAGAGGCTTAAATAGATAGCTAATATTAATTGTTAATGGTTTATTGCCAATGGTTTAAATACTGGTTTAATATGATTTACCTTTACCAAACACATGAGTCCATCACACTTGTTTATAGCTCTTTGACTTTTAATTTAAAAAGTAACTATAGTTACACATCTGCAAGTATAGTATCAATCATACATATAACTGCATGGTCATACACTCAACACAGTGTTTTCTATATAGATTAGAATACAATAAACCATCCATTCTCTCAAATTGTCAATTAAAGAGAGTAATAGTTAACCTGATGATGCAGTTTTTAAAACAATAACATACAGTTATGTTCAATTGCTGGGTTCAATTTCAAAATACAAATAATGCAAATGTAATCTATTAAAAACAATTCTTTACTTGCATTGTCAAATGATTTGAGTCACTGAATTTTTTTTTTCTTTTTTAGTCATAGGTTCTTTGTTGGTACCACATTTTTTGCAGCTGCAGTTAATTTTGGATTTGGAAAATTGAGGAAGATATCTAAGGGTTGAGATATAGTGTATGTTGAGAATGGTATAACTTAGAAATAAGTGAGATCATTAAGATATTTAAATGTTAACAAACTATTAGAATAGATGATCACCTAGACAAGATATTCTAAAATATGTTAGCATATTACAGTCTTGTAAAAACATGCATACCTTATGTAATACTGATAACATATAAGTATGATTTAAGTTCATCCGAAGTGATTCTAACGTGCAAAGTTGAGAACCAGTGAATTGAATGAGATTTGAAATGGTAATTGAAGTTATGTTCTGAGAGTGAGATTCCTACCTTAGGAAGAGTATCTAAAGTAAAATGTGACAAAGTCTCAGAATGGGCCTGACTATTTAAAATATGGCAGGAAAAGAATTAACAAGATTAACAAAAAACTCCCAACAAAGTAAGAAAAAGTCCTTAAAATGATGCCGAGGAGACAAGGTGTTTACATTTTCTGCAATACTGAATGCTACTAAGAGTTTCATTAAAGTGTAGGCCAATATAGACATTATAGGTGGCCTTGGGATAACTGGGAATAGAAACCAGGTGTCAGAGGATTTAAAAGTCTATGAACAGTAAATATGGATGACCATTGGAAAGGATCATTGTAAGGAGAGAAAGAAGTTAAAATGGTACTCAGCTACAAAATGAAGTTGATTCTTGAGAAAGTGTTGTTTAATTTTTTAAGACAGAAAACACAACTACATTAAAATACTGAAGTAAGTGATCTAATGGATTAAAGATAAAAGAGAGGAGAGGTAAACACAATAGTAAACACAATAGTAAAAAGATCTGCAAGAGAAGATCAGGAGGGTTGGGGAAGGGTGAAGGAAGGGTGTGGTTGTAGTAGACAAAGGTAAAAGTAGAGAAATATTTGTTGTACTCTGATAATTTATTTGCTATAATTTAGGTGTTCCATTGCTTGAACGTTTAAGACGTAATTCATGTTGTAGATTACAAAACAAATGCAAGGAAAAATAACACATTGTTTCATCCCAGTTCTTAAGTGGAATATAATATACTAGAAAATTCAGATATCTAAACAAGTTATTGTGATATAGTAGAGATTATAATAACATTCAAGAGAATACAAAAAAACAATATTGGGAGTTGTCCAGGATGACCGCACAAAGAAATTGTCTTAAAGACTGGTTTAATGGAAATAGATTAAAGGCATTCATCAGAGAGAGCAAAGCTCTTAAAAACCATTTTTGATATCTTATCATTGCATTCAGTTATTTGAACACAGGCAGGCCATTATTCCCAATTTTATAGATAATGGAAGCTTGACCTCAGAGAAAGTAATTATTAAGGAATATTAGATTTTTAAGTTAAAATCATGATTCTCCTATAAACTTAAAATAAATAATGACAATTTTAATTCACTCACTAATAAGGAAATTAGTAAGATGTTACCACTGATTTGAAGAGAATTCTAAGATTTTAATATACACAGAAAGAAATGTGGAAGTAAATGTATTCAGAGGTATTGTATTACCTTTTTAAATGTGTTTGTCTTGATTTAGATAAATAACTTTTTTATGGCAGAATGTTTGTCCCTTCATCTTGTAGACTCTAAATGTCTTCAGACTATAAAGAATGTAGAACCTCCCCCATATTTTCCACCCTTCCCTAACCCATAGAACCAAATAAGTGCAAGACTATGCTAGACAATACTCTGTTTTTCATTGAAGACCCCCAGTAATAGTCTGGTTTGTTTAGAAGTCTTACACAATTTTTTCCTTATAAGTGAGTTGCTTAGCTTTCAGAGAGAATTTGAATCTGTCTTCTAAAAATACAATATCCACAAATGCACATTCTGATTTCAGTATTGTCTTATACGTTGAGTTGTGGTGGGTTTGGTATTCGCTTTTCAATCAGTGTAGTATATTTGGAAAGTAATTAGTGGATTTTGAAGGAGCAATCTTCTAACCATAGAATTTGGGGCACTAACAAAAGGAGCATACCTGAATGAGGGTTAAAGCTGCCACTTTAATTTCATTAGAATTTTGCTCTAATGACACTAAATGGTCACCTTTTGATAAGGTTAGTTATACAAGCATTTCTATAGAACTTTCTGATATGAATTTTCAATTGAATTAAGACAACGAATATAAGAATTCTGGATATTGTAAAAGAGAAATGAATTCTTACATGTATGTTATATATTTCTCATTTTGTCTCTGGTAATTAAAGTAATCACAACAAATCATGTTTAGAACAGCAGTTACTTACTATATCACTTAAAAAGAAGAAAACAGAACACATTTCAAATGCATATATGCAAAAGAACCAAGGGAATCTACTGCCACAACATCTACAGGAATTTAAGGATAGAATTTATCTTCGGGTATAATGTACACCAAAAAGCTAGAACATGTTGATATGGTCAGTTAGGTATGATTTTTTATTTAAAGTGAATTGGAAAACATATCTTACTTTCTGTGTACCCTACTAAATTTCAAACAGGTAGAACAAACAAAACAGTACTTTCGATAAAAGCAACACATGCAGTTTAATGCCAAGTCCATTCTCTTGTAACAGAATGAAATCACTTGCTTTTAAAAATGTATAATATAGTATCTTAAAAGCAAATGCTGTGTCAGTCACATAAATTATAAATGAAGGACCCAAGTTAAGAACTCACGAAAAAAATAAATCTTGTTGCGGTCATCACAAAGAGTATCCATTCACATAATTCTTAAGCCTAGAGACAATGGTCCCATCTAATATTAGTAAAAAGCATGAAAGACTCTACTGCAAAGATATATTCCAATGAGTAAATACAGGATTTAAGACATGCTATCACAATGATTAAAGCTAGCCCTAAAATATGTTAATTTTTTCATGTTTTTTCAGGTGTTTGATCCTTTTTACTTATCACGTGAGTTAACTTTAAGTACGTATTCACATCTGAATTTGAATGCAGACCATATGACAAAGATTGCCCATGTCACAGCGTTTCAACCTGCTTTTCTATTTAACCTGTTCCATTAATGCCACATTTCTTGTTGCACCAAAGTACATTCCCTCTAGATTTTATATAAATTACAATAAAAGTTTGCCTTTAATGTTTTGACACACACTGTTACATAATGAATCTGAGTCATGGGTAAAAGTTTTACAAATTGTCTCAAATATTCTATTTTCTTTAGGTAGATAGCATAACACATTCCTTATGAAGCCTCTAATTTCAAAGTGTTGCCATGAAAACCAAAACAAGGCAGTTAGGATTGCTCTGTAAAGCTGCTTTTTGTCAATTCATTGTGTTCTTTGAAGAATTATTATTATTTTTGTCTCAATTTGAAATCATCTAGTTAATAACTCATCTTTAATTTCATAAAAGAAGCTAGTCTAACATAGTTAACATTTATTGAATATTTTTGTGCTGAGAACTGCTTAGAACTTTATATGTGCAATCTCATTTATTTTTTACTATGATATAATGACATAAAGTGAACATGTAAACTTAAGAGACAGAAACTGAAGCATCAAGACTTACAGGTGTTTCCCAAATGCAGACATGAAGTTGCAGGGTTGAAGCTTCCCACATATCTGCTTAACAAGAATAGATAGTTATAAGTAAATTGTGTACAGCTGTATATGAGCAAGTTACATCCATCTTCTGGGTTGTTGAGCAACTTTAATTTTAGTTATCTTTCTCTTTAATTGTGACTAGCAATAGTTATAAAAGTAATTAGCATTACTATGAATATTTAGTGTTTAGATGGCATTTAGTCTGCTCACATGAACTCAACTGAAATCAATAGTTTCTATTTAGTGGTGCAAAATGTAGCATCATATTCTCAGATTCTTCTAGGTTTGCAATAGGAAGATAGGATCCACCTTCCAGCCACACTGTTTTTTTTTGGGGGGGGGTTATTTGTTTTTTTCTGCATACAGTGGTGTTTTGTCCCAGGACCTTTTGTTCATGCTTCTCAACTAAAACATGCAGTCACAAAGATTTCCCTATTAGCAAACCATCTTTATGCTTCGGTAAAATAAAATTTAAATATATATCAAGTAAGTCTTGAAATACAAGAGCATGAGCAGAATAGACTTTCGGTGAATTTGCAAAAACATAGGTATTTACTTTGGCGTGTTAGGGAGATGGGAAGAGGGTTGGGTATTGGTGTTGCTTGATTATAAGTAAACACTCTTTGGGACTTTATTAACTCTTTATTAATGATTTCTAGTGCAACCAACTTTTTCTTTTCTTTGCTTCCTCTAGATATATAGTGAACCATAGCAATGATTATCTCAACACACATGAAGGAAAAGATAGCAAAAGAAAGAAAGAAAGAGAATAGAAAGAAATGAGAAAAGAAAAGTGAAAAAAAAAAAAACAAAGGAGCAGGAAGGAATCTTGAAATAGATAATTTAATAATGATAGAAACATAATAGAAAAGAGAATAGTACTTTTTATATAACAGTCAAAGATTTTCAAGTTAATTTCAGATGACTTATCTATCTGGGGAGATATTTTTCTTCTCTCTGAGCTTCTACCTTGCCTTTCTTTATATCTGTCAGAAGTTCAAGGGGCATGGTAGCAATAGCAAATTCCAAAGGTTACTTTTTCCTGGTGTATGCTAATTTCACCTAGAGTAGCAAAGGGAGCAGAACATGACAAGGGATAAAGAAACTTTGAGTATATAGAAGGAGGAATTTTAGCAAATTGTATTTCAGAAGGTTATTGATAGTCTCAGGCATAGATTTCTGCCTCATTCTCTCCCAGAATGGAGGAAGCTCTAGAGAAAATCTTTTCAATCACCAAAGAATCCAGATCACCAAAGTAAAAACCCAAATATGGGACATAGAAGACAAAAATATCATAGAAAATATCAATGAAACAAAAAGTTATTTCTTTCAAAGGATAAAGATTGACAGATGCCTAGCCAGATTGACCAAGAAAAAGAGACAAAAGCCCAAATAAACACAATCAGAAATGCAGAAGATCAAGTTACAACTGACCCCAAAGAAATACAAAAGATTATCAGAGATTACTGTACACACTTATATGGAAACCTAAGTGAAATGGAGGTCTTTCTGACATAAGACAAACTTCCAAGTTTGAAACAAGAAAAATAGAGACCCTAGAACAATAGCAACGCAGGAAATTGGCTCAGTCATAAGAAAACTACCTACTGAAAAATCCCTGGATCAGACGACTTTCCAGCGGAATTCTACAAAACATACAAGGAGAACTTGACACCAATCCTACTGAAAGTATTCCAGGTAATTGAGAAAGACCTCTCCCCAAACCATTTTATGATGATAAAATCACAGTAATAACCAAATCAGGCAAAGAACCAACAAAGAAAGAGAACTACAGACTAATATCCCTGATGAACATAGATGCAAAAATTCTGAATAAGATTCTAGCATATTAAACTCAACAACACATTACAAAATTTGTAGGCTTCATCCTCGGAATGCAGGGCTGCTTTCACATCTGCAAGACCATAAATGTAATTATATACATCAAAAGATGTAAAAACAAGAACCATATGACTGTATCATTATACTCAAAAGACTTTCAGCATTCATTCTTGATAAAAACCCTTGAACTCCTCGGCATAGAGGGAACATACCTCAAAATACTAAAAGCTATCTATGATAAACCTACAGTCAACATATTACTAAATTTATAGAAAATTAAACATTTCCCCTAGAAACGGGAACATGACAAGGCTATCCACTCTCACCCCTCCTGTTCAACATAGTGCTGGAAATCCTATATAGAGCAATCAGACAAGAGAAGGAAATCAGGGGTATCCAAATAAGAAAAGAAGAAGTTAAGTTATCCATCTTTGGTGATGATACCATCTTATACCTTGAAAAAACAAGAGACTCTGTCAGAAACTTCCTAGCACTGATAAACGACTTTGGCAAAGTCTCAGAGTATAAAAATCAATGTGAAAATATAGTCACATTTTTATACACCAAAAACAAACAGGCAGAGAAGCAAATAATAAGCACTATCCCATTCACAGTAGCCAGAAAATAATGAAATACCTTGGCTTCTTCCTAAACAGAGAAGGCAAAGAAATTTATAACGAAAACTACAAAACAAGGATCAAAGAAATTAAGGAAGATATAAACAAATGGAAAAAAATATTCCATGCTCTTGGACTGAAAGGATCAATATTGCTAAGATGTCCATCCTACCCAAGGCAAACTATAGATTGAGCACAATACCCATTAAATTACCAGCATCATTCTTCTCAAACCTGGAAGCAACATTACAGATATTCATATGGAAACATAAATGGCCACAAATAGCAAAAAAGAAAAAAAAAAATCTTCGGCAAAATAAACAAAGTGGGAGGTATCACACTCCCAGACTTTAAACTTTATTACAAGTCTACACTAATCAAAACAACCTGGTATTGGTACAAGAACAGGCATATAGACCAATGGAACAGAGTACACATTCCAGAAGCAAAACCTCAATTTATCAACCAACTCATCTTCAACAAAGCCCTTACAAACAACCACTGGGGAGAAGAGAACCTATACAATAAATGGTCCTGAGAAAACTGTCTGACCAAATGCAGAAGAACGAAACAGGACCACTATCTATCACCATACACAAAAATCAACTACAAATGGATCAAAGCCATAAACCTAAAACCTCAAACTAGTAAGAATCTTAGAAAATGCAGGAGACACTCTCACAGAAATTGGCGTACACAACCAATTCCTGATCAAAACCTGGTTTTCCATGTCATAAGACACAAGATAGACAAGTGGGACCTCATCAAATTGAATAGCTTCTGCAAAGCAAAATAAACCTTCAAGAGAGCAAGGAGACAACCCACAGTAGGGGAAAAAATATTTGCCAACTGTGTATCTGACAAAAGCCTAACAGCCATGATCTACAAGATACTCAAATGTGCTGAAAGGAAAAACAAAAAACAAAAAACAGCTTGTTTAAAGAATTAGCAAAAATGCTTGAATAGATACTTCTCAAAAGAAAACGTATGAGCAACCAACAGACAATGAAAAAATGCTCAGCATCACTAATTATCAGAAAAATGCAAATCAAAACCACATTGAGATACCACCTAACACCAGTAAGAATGACCATCATTAATAAACCAATAAACAACAGATGTTCTGGAGGATGAGGATAAAAGGGAATGATTCTATACTGTTGGTGGGAGTTTAAACTAATTCAACCTCTTTAGAAAACAGTGTGACAGTTTCTAAAAGAACTAGAAATTGGCCATTCATATGACCCAGCAGTGCCCCTCCTGGGAATATAACCAGAGGAACTCAAATCATTCTACAAAAGAGGTTCCTCCACACACGTTTATTGCATCACTATTCACAATAGTAAAAGCATAGAACCAATTGTGCTACTCATTGAACTTGTACTGAATTTCTTAAAATGTGGTACATATATACCATGGAATACTATGCAACCATAAAGAAGGCCAAAATTATAGACTTCACAGCAAAACTTGATTGGATTTGGATTCTATCATACTCTGAATTCCACATATTCTCACTCATCAGTGGACCAAGAACACTTATAATACTACAGGGTGGGCACGGTGGCTCATGCCTATAGTTCCCAGCACTTTGGGAGGCTGAGGTAAGAGGATTGCTTGAGCTCACGGGTTCAAGATCAGCCTGGGCAACTTGGTGAGATCTCATCTCTACAATAAATCAAAAAATTAGCCGGGCATGGTGGCTCATGCCTGTAGTTCCAGCTACTTGGAAGCCTGAAGTGGAAGGATCGCCTGAGTCCAGGAGGTCAAGGCTGCAGTGGCCGTGAGCATGCCACTGCCCTCCAGCCTGGGCAGCAGAGTGAGATTTCAACTTAAAAAAGGTACTACAAAAAGGGATTGGCAGTAGCAGAACACTGCCAGGGTGCCAGGAGACAGAGAGGCACATAACATCAATAAGGGTATCTGATCCTAATCCAGGTGAAGTGAGGTCTAGTGGAAGGCCCAAAACTTCACCTGGACCTAAAGCATTTATGCTTGTGTTCCTAACTTTTACCCCACAACTGAAAAAAAAAGTTTAACAAGATAGTGAGATGAAGTGACAAATGACTGTAATTCTAACACCTTGGGAGGACAAGGCAGGAGGATCACTTGAAACCACTCCAGGAGTAGTTTGATACCAATCTAGACAACATAGCAAGACCTTGTCTCTAACAAAAACTAATAATAATAATAAGCCATGTGTGTTGGAACACATCTATAGTTCCAGCTACTAGGGAGACTGAGGCAGAAGGATTGCCTAAGCCCAGAAGGTTGAGGCTACAGTGAGCCATGACCATGCCACTGCACTCCAGCCTGGGAGGCAGAATAAGATCTCAACTCAAACAATATCAACAAAAAGTTTAGAATGAGTCTACATATAAGGAATTGAGTCTCGCTAGCTGAATTTGTTGAGCTATAGAATTTGTAGAATATGTTTGGAATTTCAGGACTGGGAGTGAAATCAACAGCTGTGGAATAAGAGGGAACAATAGGAAAACAAGAGATTAGCAGTGTAGAATTTTTATAAAATACATACCAGGAATCAGTCGGTTTCATGGGTTGAAAGTTGGCGATAGCTGGCTTCCCATGCAGCTTCAATAGGCATCACCAGGTATAAAGTGACTTCCATACATGGCTATGCAGAATTCTGACTTCTAGAGTTTCCTGCAGCAAGATGGCTGAAGGGAGGCAGGCATTGTTTCCCATCAGTGTCTTATGTGCTACAGGATCATAGGATCAAATACTAGAAGCATCTGCAGCAGATACACAGCTGGGTAACTCCTGAGAAACTTTTCATTTACCAAACTCTCACAGGGGGAAGAATCCTGGAAAAATAAAGGAATCTGCAGGAGAAATCTGGGTGCAGTGAATGAATGAAATAAGGATGGGTGGAGTTGACTGAATTTTTACCTGTCTGAAACTTTTAGAATGAGAATGACTAGAATATTTAAAAATAATAGCATGGTATTTCCCCCTGCCAAACAAGTAATGGAGCTTCAAAAAGAAAATTGGGTTGTGTTGGGGGAACAGAGTTTTAAATTTCAAACTTTAGGTCTCCAACTTTCTAGTTCAACTCTGTTACGTTTGTACATAAACACTTTTCTTGGCTCACCTCAGCAACACATGGCAGTATTTTTTATGTGAGAATGCAAAAATGATCCTATTCTTTGTCTTATTCTTGGAGAAAGCCAAGGTCTATCTAGATAAAAGTGTCTGTAGATAAAAGAGGATTGAAGAATTTAAAGGTCTGCCTGGCTCTTGACATCATTTTATGAAAATGCATAGGGTGCCAAAAAAGTATACACATTTTAAGAAAGGAAAAAACTGTATTAAAATTGTAATAATGTATACTGATAACAAAAGGTGAATCCAATTCATGCTTGACTTCTGCAAGTATATATTGTTACCATAATTCAATTCAACTTTGAAAAGTAATACATTAAAAAAAAACAAACTCTTAAAATGTGTATACATTTTTTTGGCACTACCAATATATCTCAAAGATTATTAAATGTATATTTTCCCCATTGAAACTCCCTACCCACAAGGTTTTTCAGATCTTTATGCTAGAGAAAAGGTAGAAATACAAAACTGTGACATGGAATAACAACACCAAAAGGGGGTCTCATTGGTATGCCACCATTTACGATAGCAGAGTGGCATTGTTTCCTTAGTATACTGATTTATTTAATACAATGAGGCTTTGGAATCAGAGAGAACATAACAGTGTCACAAACATATCTCAAAAGCCTCAACTGGTTATATCTTTATCAAGGTGACTTAAAATGTATATTGGAATGTAGAATGAGATAAGTTGATTAGAGAACCAAATCAGGAATGAGAGCAAGAACTACACACAGTGACTGATGATTAATTCTCTGACTTTGTTTCTATATATGTTCCCCCACCATTACTATACAGAGTTTCTATACCTCAAAAACGGATGTCCTGTTTTCTAAGATCACTTTTGAGAAAGTCCTGTATATAGTGAAGTTATCGCATAGCTACCTAAAATTGCATAGCATAACCTAAAATTTTAATCTTTTCCCTCTTATTTACCATAAAGAGTTCATAAAATTTAAGTATTGTGTTTTTATTCAAGTTAAGACCCTAAAAATGCAACAGTCAAGCAATGTATTAACTTTCATTTATTTACTGCTAAATGAGATAACAGATGGAAAAAATATACAGCAAACAAATGAATCTTAGAAGCAAAGTAACAAATATCGGGAGGCTTATAGAAAAGTCAATGATCATACTGAAATTTTAATTGTAGGTAGTATCTGGTGATGTGAGCTGGTGATATGAGCATGGGTTTGAAATTAAAGCAACAAGGTATAGAAGGGAGAAAACAAATGTGTTTGGGAAAGTAGTACGTTGATTTTCACTTAATCACAGATTATCAAAAATATGATAGTATTAGCCTCTTAAAACTTTCTAGTGTCAGGTTAAAGATATGTGCATTTCATCTGGTCAAAGGGAAATCATTGGGGGATCTCTAGCAAAGAAATAACCTAAAAAGTACTGTTGACTTTAAATACAGGATAAAGTATGGTGGCTAGAAATCAGAAAAGACAGCAGGATCACTTTCTGCTGAGGAGGAAGTTAAACACAGAAAATAAGTTTTCATGGAAGGAACATGCAGATTGGGGTCCAGGCTGTGAGGTCCTATTCCAAACAGAACAACGACAGGAATGATAAGAATTTTTCCAGGATCCAGATGCTATGAATGAGAGGGGAGCCTGCAGAAAATCTTATGGTGCACATGCATGTTTATTGAAGCGTTATTCCCAATAGCAAAGACATGGAACGAACCATGTTGCCCATTGAAAGAGGACTGGATTAAAAAAAAAAAAGTGGTACATATACATGAAGGAATATTATGCAGCCATAAAGAAAGACAAAATTATGATTTTCACAGCAACTTGGATGAACTTAGAGGCTTTAATACAGAGTGATCGATCACAGAAACAAAGAACTGAGTATCACATGTTCTCACTTATCAGCAGACCTTCAACAACTATTGTAATACTCTAAGAAAGGGATTGGCAGTAGTGGAAAACTGCCAGGGCAGGGGTAGCACACCTCATCAACAAGGGTATCTGCATAATGAACATTTGTATACCTAACTCTGAATTGTACCCCACATCTTTAGATTAAAAATTGTAAAAAGTCTTCTATAATAAAATAATATCTTTCAATTGAAAAAAAGAAACTCTTATGGTGAAAATGTACTTTAGAGATTTAATTTCTTGTAATTTCAACCGAGATTCTTGGAAAATATGCATTCACACAAAAACTTGTATAAACAGGTGCTGGTGATTTCGTTGGTAGTTTATATGGAAATTCCCATTTTGTTATAATAAAAAAGAAAGGAAACAAGCAAACAATAAACAAACAGAAAGAACCTGCAACTTCTCTTTCTTATGTTACTTTCTTTTGTGGCTTGGTGATCAAGAATTTTCAGTTTTCTCACTTCAAGTTAGATCAGCATTTCCCAGAGGTCCATATCATCCCATCAGATGCTAATATGTGTTGCAAAATGAAACAAATCAAACAAAACAATAGCTACAGTAATAGGACCTCTATGTTCAACAAAGTTGTAAAAATTGTGGAGTAAAAAAATGCCATTGTTTTCATCACCGCAGTATTTACAAGGACTTTAACAAGCTACTTTGCATTTTAAAGTTCAAGTACAAAATATACTATGCAGTAGATTTTCAAAATTATGTGAACATAGATGTAATTTTGTGAGTTTTTTTTTTTTTCTTTAGTAGAACACAGCTGGGGCTAGAAATTCTCAGAAGCTATTCTGAAACATTAGAGACATACAGCTGTTTCCATTATCCATATGGGAGGACGTTTACATTTGTGCATAACTGTTATGCTCACCAACTACAAACTTCAGAATATGTAACATGAGAAAGTCAGCTATATTATATTTTATTGTAAATAAAATATGTCATTGTCAGCCGGGCTCGGTGGCACAGCCTGTAATCCCGCGCTTTGGGAGGCTGAGGTGAATGGATTACCTGAGCCCGAGGGTTCGAGACTCGTCTGGGTAAGTTGGCGAGACCTCAACTCTACAATAAATAAAAAAAAAATTAGCCGGGCATGGTAGTGTCTGCCTGTAGTTCCGGCTACTTGAAAAGCTGAGGCGGAAGGATCGCTGGAGCCCAGCAGGTCGAGGCTGCAGTGCCCGGGAGTGGCCACTGCACTCCAGTCTGGGTGACAGAGTGAGATTCCAACTCAAAAACAAACAAACAAACAAAACAACAACAACAAAATATGTCATTGTCATCCAAGATTATCATTTTCATATATGCTTAAAGCCAATGTTGAACTTTGTTTGTAAGCATTCTTTAAAGATAATTTCAACTAAAATTAGACTTGTTACTCAAAGCACACCTCTATCTCAATTAATCAAATTATTTTGGGAATTATTTATATGAAACAATAAGTCATTTGGTACCTATAGGTGTTTGTACTAGTGAAAATATAATTTTAACTTCTGAAAGTAATACAGAATTGTTTATTTTAAAAAACAAAAAGAAATAATAACCTGCTTTTTTTTTTAATGGAGAAACAACAATAATAAAACGATTTATCCTCTAATATTTAATTTTAAATACAGACATCTTCATTTTGGCATAACCTCAATTGTACTCAAATTCTATGAAATTGCATTTATATAAATGCTTCTTTACACTGATGTCACCAATGACTTATGCTTCATCCTAGATTTATTCTCCTCTGACATTTGCTGAAATTTAAAGATGTGCCTGGACATTTATTGTATGATTGCATGCTCTTTAAAAAAACTGATGAAATTCTAAAGGAAAAAACAAAACAGTTTAATTGATTTAGACTAGTACATCTTAGACAAATGTAGTAGGTTGATAATTTATTGTATTTTCTACTGTTAATATAAAACAATTTTTTTCTGTATAAACACTGGTATCATTCTCTTTTTTATGAAATCTGTGTCTTCCTTCTAATTAATTCCTTATATTTTTGTTTTTATAAAAACTCTACCATTCACAAAAGAAGATGGGTTATCAAAATCTTGAATAGGAAACAAAATTGAGTACACAAAGCATCTAGCAATGTAAACATGGAACCTTATAAAACTTGTTTAAATATTCTCTTCAAGGCAAAATACATACACAATCAAGTGTGCATGGTAGAAAAAAATTTGTAAATAAAAATACTTAATTAAAAAAATGCCATCTGTACTTCTTTCTTTCCCCTTCTGTCTTTCTCTTTGCTATCATATTTCTCTTCTATCACTGTCTTTCTGTTCTCTCTTCTCCAAGGTCAAAATGCATATCATTTTCAAGTTAAATGTGAGACTCTAATTAGTGCCTTACCTCATTACAAAGCCAAATAATTTCCAATTATTTCAAGCATAATAAACTTAACAGTATCTATTTAAAAATAGAATTTCCTGAATTACCCCCTTATTTTTATTAAATTTAAGTACTATGTGTCTTCTGCAAAATACAATTTTCATTTTTAGGCAGACGATGCTAGCAAGTATTAGACTACTCTAAATACTATGATATTGCAAAATCCATTTGCAAATACAATATTATAATCACTTAAAGATAAAATATAATTAATTATTTCAAATTATAATATTTTCCTCAATTTCACTTTTTTCTGGAAATATTTAGTTGCTTTCCACTTCAGTGTTATCATTTGCACAAGCTTTTAAATTCCCAATTACATTATAAAGTTAATAAATTAAATAGTTTTCCAAAAGAAAATGGTAATTTATATTGGAACTATAATAAATATAGACAGTATCTATTCAGATACCCCAGTTGTTGAAGACAAAAAATGACTCCTTAGAGCGTTTATGTCTTACCAAATTTCACACTGCTAGTTACTAAGATTAATGCTATCTTTCATTTTAAGCTTTGCTTTAATGATGTCATCCTTATCTATATTTTATTTATTCATTAAGCAAGTATTAATTGAGATCATAATATATGACAGGCACTAGTCTTAGTTTTAAGAAAAGAATGATGAAAAAAAGAAAAATAGTCACGATAAAAACATAAAAGATTAAAATAATTCTGCACTTCAAGAGATGACATTCTTTTCTTATAAGGAGCAGAGAGACACAACAGTAGACAGACAAAAATAAAATAATATTTAGAGTCATTAAGTGATAAGTACATACCCAACAGACACATTCACAGGAGAGAGCTATGATCCTCAGTTACTGATTACCGAATAGCCACTGTGAGACTGAATTATAAAATTTTGTCAGTCAAACAGATCTAGAGGATGAGTGTTAGAAACACAAAAACTAACTGTAAGTGCAAAATCCGCAAAGTGGGAATCAACTTAGTATGTTTTAGCATAACAAGTTGTCAAGTGTTGCCCTGTGAGTTGCAGAAAAATAGGTACAAGGTGAAATCAGAAAAGGAAAAAGGAGACTGATCATCTAGGACTCTGTAGACCCTTGTTAGAAATTTTGGCTTTTATTCTATGGGATTTAGCATACCATGTTAAGTGTTTATGGTTTAATCAAAATATTAAGTACTAAACAACGGGAAAATGATTTTTTCCAACTTCTAGAAGATCATTGACTAATAATTGAGAACTGGTTATAGGTAGACAATGTTGGATTAGGGACACAACTAAAAGGTTATTGCAAAAACCGATGAACATTTGAACTAGAAGCAATGAAGAAGAAAACCAAGATAAAGTAAACTTTGGGAATGAAGCAAGTAGAAACAGGGAGAGTGAGAGAAAAAGTCATATTAATAACCACTCAAAGATTCTTGGCTTGAGAAATTTGGTAGATGGTAGTGTTTAACAGAGATAAGTGTTATGTAAGTTAATTTAGCTACTTTTTTTGTTTGTTCCTGAGCATATTAAAATAATTGTACATGTATGCACAGTGATATATTTTTTTCTGCAACCAGTTTATAAAACTCCTTTATTGATCTATTGTCAATTAGTAAACACTGTTTACATTAACAAACTGGCTACTGTTTTAGGTAAATAATTATTCACATTTATTTGTTAAGGAAAAAACATTAGTAAAGACTAATAGTATTGTGAGATATTTCACAATTATAAATTGTATACATTTCATATATTTTTCTATCTACATGCACTAGAATATATAGAAACATAACTATTAAGATATACTTTGTTTGTACTATGCCTCACCCCATCCCTAAGGAAGAGGAATTCAGTCACATTTCTAAGAACATTTCTTACAATCTTCTTTTGGGATGTTTAAAACTATTTTCCTGAAAACCTGACTGCTCTCTTTTTTGTAACAAACAATTGTAGCACAAATGTAACCTTCAGTAATTTTATCTTCAGGTCTGTGAATATACTTTATTGATTCTATTTTGAATTAAATTT
This sequence comes from Carlito syrichta, assembly GCF_000164805.1. Taxonomy (NCBI): domain Eukaryota; kingdom Metazoa; phylum Chordata; class Mammalia; order Primates; family Tarsiidae; genus Carlito; species Carlito syrichta. Next base: position 273,185 of record NW_007260563.1, on the reverse strand, counting down.
AGCATCAGCTATGTGGTTGAGGAAGAAACAAAAATGAACTAATATTTTTAAATTTCAAGAAAGACATGAATGTCAAATTTACTGGAAACTAATAAAAGCTAATGAAAAAAGTGATAGAGCAAAATATTTCTATCAAAATTCTACAAAAAATTAGCCGAGAATGGTGATATGCAGAGGCTGAGGCAGGAGGATCGCCAGAGCCCAGGAATTCAAGGATACGGTGAGCTGTGATTATGCCATTACCCTTTAGACGGAGTGACAGAGTAAGACAGACAAAAAATAGAAATTATGAATTTTACAGCAACTTGGATGGAGTTAGAGTCTATACTACTGAGTGATCTATCACAGAAAAAAGTAACTGAGTACCACATGCTCTCACACATAGGCGGATCTTACACAATTATCATAATACTGTAAGAAAGGGATTGGCAGTGGTGGGAAACTACCAGGGGAGAGGATGTGGGATTGTCAGTAGTGGGAAATTGCCGAGGCGTGGGGAGGCAGACCTCATCAATAAGAGTACCATCATAAAGAACATTTGTATACCTAACCCTGAATTGTACCCCACATCTTTAAAATAAAAAATGCAAAAACAATCATAGGTCTGGTCTAAGTGTTAGAAAATAAGGGGTTAATAAATGGAGAGGTGGTACAATTAAAGCCAAATATTTTCAAATAAAGTTGTTTTGTTCAGTGAGGCATCATTTATATATTGAATGTGTTTCTGGAGTTCATAAAAAGCACTTTTAATTACCACTTAAAACACTTTGGTATTGAAAAATGCATTAATTGCACAACTAGTACTCCAAATACTTAAGTTGCAAATTTTTTTCATATTGCTAAAGATAACCAAAAAGTTGTTTTATAAACTCAAAGTGATTAACTCTTGGTATTTACCAAGAGTGCAACCACTGCATGTATAACAATCTCCCAAACAATGAGTTGGATTAATTTGTTTTCTCAACAATTGCTTTAAGCACTTGCAATGTGTATAAGCTATTTTTCTACCACTGAAAATGATAAATAATTTCTTTCTCTACAATTGATGAGATTGGAGGTATAAAACAGAAATATCAAAGAATTTATTAAAAAGATGATTAAAATGACATAAAAGATGGCTTAAATTCAGAAATGTAAAAATCTAGGTGAACGGGTTTTAGATTTGGGAAATAACGATAAAATTTGCAAAATAACAAACATTGTTTCCTCAGATCATCTAAACTATCTTTCAGAATAATAGAAATTATGAGTTAGAGAGCATAGGATGTAAGTTTATACTGTATTCATAAATAACTAGTAGTCATACTGAGGACTTTAGTTTTGCCATGCAGGCTTTAGAGAGATCTAGGCAGGTTTTGAGGAAAGATTAAAATGGGGCTTTTCTTTTTAACATTAAAAACAATTCAAAAGGAAGGCATAATGTGGCACTTTGCTCTCAATTAATTGTTGAAGTTAACCATCAGAGAGGAAAAAAAGAAAGTCAAGGCAGGGTCAGGGTAACCTAGGTTATGTATGCTGCAGAAACAAACAGCCTCAAAATCTCAAAGGCTTATTACAATAAATGTATCTTGCTCATCACACATCCATTGTGTTACCTGAGGACTTTGTTAACCAAACTAATGAATCAGCTGTCATCTTACAAGTCAACAGTTGCTATAATAGAGGGAAAGAGAATATTGATAACATGACACATTTACTCCAAACCCTTGGATATGTCTAATTATATCTACTGTGCACAAGGGACCAATACACAAAGGAGTGGGAGAACATGTAATTCAGCCATGTGTTCACCAAACAGGGAGCAGGTGATATTTCCCTGGTTTCTGTAATGAAATAGAATAAGACGCTTGAAAGAAATGTGACTAATGAAAGAATTTTATAAGGAGTAGGGAATATACAATATTGAGTTTGATGTTAGTTGAAGTTAATAGTTTTTCTAAAACAAACAAAGAAGGGTAACTCCCTTGTTATCTAGTGACTGTGATATTTAGTTGTTATTGGGTAGATTTTATAAATGAAGCTACTGAATGGGAATTTACTAAGGGCATGACAATGTAGAAAGACTAGCAGAATCAAGGATAGATTGTCAATAATTGGTGTTGCGATGGGGAAGAACAATTTGAGCAGCCAGAAAAAAGAATGGACAGGATAAGATGGACAATGCATTCAAGTATACCAAAAAAGGAAAGAAGTGTTTCAAGAAATAAGTGGCATAGCGTGTCAAATACTAAAATTGATGTTGAACAGAGGAGAAAATTATTGGGAGCAGTTCAATTATGTCTAATATGCAATTAACACTTTCTCTGTGCAGATTCTGTTTGTTTGTTTGTTTTGTTTTTTAAGTAGGAGTTTCGCTCTGTCGCCCAGGCTGGAGTGCAGTGCCACACTCACCACCACCCCAGGATCAACCTGCTAGACTCTGGCAACCCTTCCACCTCAGTCTTCCAAGTAGCCAGAACTACAGGCGTGCACTACTACGCCCCACTAATTTTTGATTTATTGTAGAGATGAGGTCTCGGTAAACTGCCCAGGCTGGTCTGGGCTCAGGCAATTCACTCACCTAGGCCTCCCAAGGAGCTGGGGTTACAGGCTAAGCCACCTAGCACCCTGACCCAGACCCAGTTTTAAGAGATTTGTGTATGTTAACGAATCTCATTATTAGAACTTTAACGGTAGATTAGGCATAATGAGTGAGGAAAAAAGCCCAAGATCATATGACCAGTAACTTGCAGAGACAGGATTTAAATCTCTGCTCTTAATCGCTAATTAATGTGCGATTATGGCTTCCTACGCATTTTTTCCCCAAATAAAGAAGAGGAATAAATTCTGTATTACAAACTAGCAATAATGGTAAATGGGGCATGGAAACAAGTACAGACTATGTGTTTGAGAAATTTAAAGATAAAACGACACAGATAAATTTTATGTTATTGAAAGAAAGCTATGGTTAGATAAGACTGAAGTTTTCTAACGTGTTTTGTTTTTAGGGTATAAGGTATCTGGACACAATTAGTTAAAAAAAGCAGTGAGAAAAGTAAGTTAAACTTTGCAGAACACATATTTGTAATGTATTTCATAAAACATTTACATTCATTTTCCTATTCAAATTGATGAAAAGTCAGACACCTTCCTCAATTTGCAGAGATATTAAGTAACAGCATCACAATTCATATCCAGGTGGTTTTTGACTGCAGATCCTGTATTACTGCCATATTGGAAGGGGGAAAAAAACCTAATCGACAGAATAATCATCTTTATGGTTTAATAGAAGAATGGAGAAGCCGAGCTCTTTGGCTCAACCTGTAATCCTGCGCCTTGGGAGGCTGAGGTGAGTGAATTGCCTGAGCCCACAGGTTTGAGACCCGCCTGGGCAGGCAAGACCTCATCTCTACAATAAATCAAAAAATTAGCCGGGCATGGTAGCGCGCGCCTGTAATTCCAGCTACTTGGAAGGCTGAGGCAGAAGGATCGCCGGAGCCCAGCAGGTCGAGGCTGCAGCGGCCAGGAGCAACCACTGCACTCCAGTCTGGGTGACAGAGTGAGACTCCAACTCAAAACAAAAAAAAAAACAAAAAAAATAAAAGGAGAAAAATTAGAAACAGTAGAATTCAGTGTTACGAATGATATATTTTTATTATTTTAAACAGGTCAAAGTTACCAAGAATATGGGGCTAATGAACTGCTGAAATGACAATGGCTATGTATTCGGATGCTAGCTAAATTAATGCTATTGATGAATCAAACACTGACCACATATTTTGTAACCATAGGTACCCGTAAATGAAGAGATTTCAATGTGAGTTGAGTGCAAATTGCTATTAAGAAATTGCTGGGGGCATTTCTGTTGTACTGAAGTCTGTCACATGTTCACATATGTGGTGGTATGTTCTTTTTTTTTCTTTTTTATTATTATAAAGATGTGGGGTACATTTCAGGGTTAGGAATATAAACACTGATCATGCAGGTGCCCTTGTTGATAAGGTCTACCCCTCCCTTCCTTCCCCTAGCAGTTTCCCCCAATTGCCAATCCCACCCCCGCCCCCCCGACAGTTTTCCACTACTGCCAATTGCTTTCTTGTAGCATTATAATTGTTCAAGTTTCGTTTATGAGTGAGAACATATGGAACTCTGTTCTTTGTTTCTGTGATAAATCACTGAGTGTGATTGACTCCAAATCCATCCAAGTTGCTGCAAAGTCCATATATTTGTCCTTCTTTATGACTGCATAATATTACATTGTGTATCTTTCTTTTTCTTTCTTTCTTTCTTTTTCTTTCTTTCTTTCTTTCTTTCTTTCTTTCTTTCTTTCTTTCTTTCTTTCTCTTCTTTCTTCCTTCCCTCCCTCCCTCTCTTACTTCATTCCTTCTTTCTCTCTTTTTTTTCAAATTGGGTAGCAGTAATGTAGTAATACTGTCTTCATTATTATCTTATGGGAAAATATATTCAAAGTTTATTCTTAAACACTAAATTACAAAATCAGATATGGTTTCTGAGATTATGTATTTTTCCGTGAGATTCTTTTAGTTCATGTTATTTTGTTGCTGTTCTTACTACAAAAAAAATACCAAGTGAATGCTTGAATTCCTTGGACATGTTATTTTGAATGACAGCTCGCCATGGGGACAAGTGTACAGATGTTTCTTGCTGATTGAGACAATTAATATTCCACTCTAGGCTTGAATAAGGTGGAGAGGCAGAAATGAAGGAAGAGAGAGGGCATCTGTTTGCCCAATGCATGATCTTACATGCTTGCTTCTGCTTCTTCCTTCCATCAACACTCAAACAAGACAATTTCCTTTGTAAGTTGTATGAGAGAGATCATTAGCTAGGAAATTCATCAGTACAATCTTAGCCATGAGAAATTTTACTCAGAGCAGCTACTATATGTGTGTTTGTGACATGTTTTAATATGTATGTTTCATTTTCTTATAAAGGCCCAACAATCTCTGGCATTTGATTTATCATTCCTCATGACATCCAACCCTCTATTAAACGTCAATAAACTAAATTAACACCCCAATTTAGGTGTGCCTATGTATGAACATCAAACCTCATGCAATTAAAGGAGTATCTCCAATCACTGAGAAATTGAATTTTATATACAATGAAATAAGAGAGAAATAGGACAATAGATCCTAGATCTATGATAGGATTATAGGATCATAGAGAGGAAAACTTGTAACTGTCTATATCTTCGTATATTTGACTGTGAATCTCTGTGGCATGAGTACAACTATTCAAAGTAAAGTGTTTTATATCACTGTATCTTGAAACTTTATGATTTAGAAAAAAGATGATGAAAGTAGAACTTTTTAGCAACTTCGTTACTTGTGTTTTAATGCTTGTTTACTTTAAATGCCTTCTTTCATCATCATTTAACTATTCTAGGTGTCTTTCAAGTCTATTAAATCCATGCATTCTCTTCACAACTGTGTTTTAATTTCCACACAAAAAAATACTTTAGAAATATAACATAAATATTCATTTTAACTTTGCAACCATGCCAATTTAGCAAACTTAAACTCTGTAAACAGTTTGCTATAAAATACAGTTTTAAACCAGTCAACAAAAACAGTAGACTCCAAAGAGGTAATTAAACATGTAGAAACTACATTCTATGTATGCTGATTTAGGAAAAATTTTTTTAGAAAAGTATTTTTATTCTAATGTTCAGTTTTTATCTAACTATTTCAATTTAACTGAAGGCAATAAAATAAGTGTTACTGCTTGTGAAATAAATCTGAGTTTGCATTAATGTTCATATATGTAAAAACCTAAATGTTTAAGTTTAATGCAGTACTGAAACTAATCATTCTGGAGAAAAAAAACAAAAACTAAGATCAATGATGCTGGACTCTGTCAGCAGGGATCCTGCCATAATAAGGAATGTTGCGTAAGTTTAGAAAAACATTAGGAAGAGTTCTTGAGTAACAATCACACTGTATCCTATTTATTGGCTATGATTTGGGATAGCTGCCCTTACTATGAAAATGAATAAACATAAAGGGAAATTAAATATTGTTTAATTCCATTTTGGCTTTTATTTCCCAGGTAATTTTTGCCCTCCAGATGGTAGGTAATGCATGCCAAGAAAACACAATGGAGGCAGTACTTTAATCTCTTAAGGCACTACTGCCTTCCCATCTTTAACATATTTGAATTAATACTCTTGCTAGTGTTGTTCTAACTTTAATTTTATGACTGTTTAGTGTTTTGTTTTCTTTGATGTGAGAGAAAGTCTGCAAAAAGCACATTGCATGTGGGCTGTCTCTCATTGATGAACTATCTGAGGCCAAACTATTATCATCTCTTCTCTGAACTACTCCATAGGTTACTAACAGATCTTTCCACAGCACACTGTCCTCTCAGAGCTATTCTTAACAGGGAGGCCCAAGAGATCATTGCAAAATATACATCTATTCATGCAATTCTTCTGCCAAAATCTCCTCAATAGTTTTCTATTGCTCTTAAAAGAACTCATCTCATATCGTACTCTCCTTGAAGCTGCCCTCGAAAAACAATGACTTCCTTCTAAATGTTTTAATTTTTGTTCATTTCTGTTTTGTTTTGTTTTTAAGTTGTCATGTACAACCTGCCTTAGAATTCATTATATTTACGTAATTTGTGACATCTAAGTCACTAATATGTCCAGAAGCTATCCCTAATGTTCAAGACCACTACAAGGCTCCCTGGTACATGTTTTTAACACATCCTGTATTTTTCTCATAAGTTATCATAGTTGGTAAATACATATGGAGCTGAATGGCTATTTGAGTGATTACAAAATTTGCTGTAACTATGGTGTAAGTTAATTGATAATAATGCTTATTTTGGATGTATTCAACCAATTTTATTATAAGCTGGTGCTTTGAATTATGGAAAATAACTTATCAATCACGGAGGACTGTGTTCTACATACAGGTGATAATAAACACAATTGAACAGAATATATTTAAGACATCTATTTCATAGTTACAAGCACACCTCTGTGATCCCTCTTACCTTGGCTCTATAGAGTCTTCAGTACCCCTAATAGAAAATTGAGGGACTCATGGTTTATCTGTGTCCTCAATTAGAGTTCTCTCAGCGTAAATATTATATTTGATTTACAAGAATGCTTCTAGAAATTTCAAATCATTCAAGTCTCAAACAAATGTATTATTGAGTTAAAGTGCATAGTTATTAATATATATAGCAATTGGATGAGGTAAATCCTATCATCAAAGTACCAAAATTCAAATGTGTAGGAAAGGAAAATACATTTGGGGAAAAGAACTAAAAGAATTACTCTATTCCAAAGTTTTCTTGAATTTGAGATTTATCCAGACCAAGCAATTTATTTATTTATTTATTTATTTATTTATTTATTTATTTATTTATTTATTTATGTGCTTGTTCATTTGTTTGTTTGCTTGTTTGACTCAGGATTTTTTCTCTGTCATCCAGGCTGGCTTGCAGTGGTAAGACCACAGTTAAGCAGCCTCAACTTCTTGGGCTCAGGCAATCCTCCTGCCTCCTGAGTAGCTGGGACTACAGATATATGCCTCCAAAAATGGCTTTTTTTTCCTTTTTTTGTAGAGATGAAGTCTCATTGTATTGCCTAGTCTGGTCTCCAACACTGGGTTCAAGCAATCTTCCTCTCTCAGTCTCTTAATGTGCTGGAATTACAGGTGTAACTTCCCTGTGCCTGGCTCTCAGGCCAAGTAATTTGTAAAGAACATTTTTAGGAATAATAATAGCCGTAATAATAATATTGCCAGCTATTATTTTACTAGAGAGTGAAGTGAAAAAAATTCTCTCATTGAATAAGACCATAATCTCATAGACAATAAATGTATTAACGTCCACATACTGCAAAGGCACAACACAGATTAAAAGAGAGTTCTTTAAGCATGCTCTTTTTTAAAATTTTTGATCCTCATGGACCAAAAAAAAAAAAAAACTGAAGTGAAAATTGTCATCTGTCTGGATAGACATTCAGGAACCAATACTACATTACGTTATTACGTAGTGTAGTAGTCTCCAAAACTTCTAATTTCACTCTCACTTATCCAGCAAGAGATTTAACCTGCTCCACAAAGCATGCCTATTCTGTAATTCTATGCAGCTACACTTATATATTAAGCACATTATATAGCATATAATAAAATAGAAATGTTAAAGTTATAGATTGAGATAAACAGAAGTTGATGTTCTAATATAGATTTTTGTGACTAGTGGAAAAATTCAGCATCCCTTGTTAAGCTTGACCCAGTTCCGAAAGCTGTCTTTACACTTACTCTGGTTTAACCTTGTGAAGAAGCAAGTATTGTGCTATCCAAGATGCTCCTGGAAGGAGATACAGTAGAGTAGTAAATCTCTCATCAAGCTTTTGGAATGGCCTCAGCCTATCTCTAATAATCCATTTCTGT
>NW_007260563.1:263867-264506 GCF_000164805.1 Carlito syrichta | reverse complement strand
CCCAGGCAGGTCTCGAACCTGCGGGCTCAGGCAATCCACTCACCTCAGCCTCCCAAGGCGTAGGATTACAGGCTGAGCCACCGAGCCTGGCTCCCGTGTTTCTTTTATTTATTTAGTTTTTATTTTAAAGATGTGGGGTAAAATTCAAGGTTTGGTATACAGATGCTCATTATGCAGGCACCCTCAATGATGAGGTGTGTCTCCCCTCCCCTGGCAGTTTCTCGCTACTGCCAATCCCAGCCTCCCTCCCCTGGCAGTTTCCCGCTACTGCCAATCCCAGCCTCCCTCCCCTGGCAGTTTCCCACTACTGCCAATCCCCTTCTTATAGTATTATGATAATTGTTCAAGGTTCGCTTATGAGTGAGACCATGTGATACTCGGTTCATTGTTTCTTGGATAGATCACTCAGTGTGATAGCCCTTAAATCTATCCAAGTTGATGCAAAGTTAATAATTTTGTCCTTCTTTATGCCTGCATTAATATTCCTTTGTGTATATATACTACATTTTAAAAATTCAGTCCTCTTTTGATGGGCAGCATGACTGGTTCGATGATTTTGCTGTTGTGAATAATGCTGCAATAAATCTGGGTGTGCAGGTATCTTTTTGTAGAATGATTTGAGTTCCTCTGGGTATAGTC
>NW_007260563.1:236686-263820 GCF_000164805.1 Carlito syrichta | reverse complement strand
GAGTAGCCGGAATTACAGGCATGCGCTACCACACCCGGCTGATTTTTTGACTTACTGTAGAGATGAGGTCTCGCTGCCCAGGCGGGTCTCGAACCCGCGGGCTCTGGCAATCCACTCACCTCAGCCTCCCAAAGGCGCGAGATTACAGGCTGAGCCACCGAGCCCGGCAATTTCTAGTTCTTTCAGAAATCTCCACACTGTTTTCCAAAGAAGTTGTGCTAGTTTGCAATTCCATCAGCAGTGTAGAAGCATCCCTGTTTCTCTGCATCCACTCCAGCATTTATTAAGGTAAATAATATGTGTTTAGATTAATCTTGTAAACTTTTAACTTTTATATTTTTCTACATTTTCCGTGGAAGTAATAATTATTTCTGTGCCTGTTTATCTTCGATAAGGAAAAAAAAAACATGTTTTAATATAAATTACACTTGTTCAAAATAATTAATGAAGATAAATCTTGTTGAATGGCAGCACATGACATAAGGAAGGGGATTATTGGATACTGGGAACTAATAGAGATTTAGCAAGGAGAAGTTCAAATGTACAGATATCTCACAGATCGAATGTTCTATTACTAGATCAGGAAGGGTAGCTTGTTGTAAAAATAAAGAGAGCCTGAGGAGACTTTATATTCTCTTGATGACTGACCAATTTATTCTTGAGGATATGTGAAATGTCAACACCTAGGGGCTTCGTGAAAAAGTTCTTTCTCTTACCTCTTATCAACAGTTGTATCTTGAAATCAATTCCAGCCTCCATCTGTCCTAAAAGTGTGTTAAAAATTATCTTTCCAAAACCAAGTGAGTCAAGGGCTCCTGGCTGGAAAAAATATACTCCAATCTTCTGTATGTGTGTATGTAGCTTATGTTGATGACTTGGGTCCTTCAATGTTAGGTACTCTAGTCCTATCTTTTAAATGCTCAGGTCAAATGTCTTGAAATTATCCTTGACATGTCTATTTTGATGACAAAAACATCTATATTATTCAGAACATGACAACGTTTTACACTCAGCTTTCTGAATGGAGTTAAACCACCATGACTTCTCACTTTTAATACTACATTAACCTTCTCAGAGACCTCATGCTCCCCTAGAATCTTACCAACAGAGAGGCCATGATGGTTGATTTAAGCTCACTTTGACCGTGTTATCACCTGTGTCACATCAGTTGTTTCCCATCTCAGAATAAAACTCAAAGTCAGTTGTATGACATAATTATTTACATTGCCTTTTTTCCAACTCTCACTACTGTTTCTTACTTTATCTCCTGTTTCTCTCTATCTTACTCTACTCCAGCAACAATCATCTTTTTTTCTACAGAAACACTGAGATGTCTCTGCCTGGATGTCTTTGTGCTTGTTGTTTTCATTCCAAAAATGCTCTTCCCTTATCAAAATTTCTTTCTTCCTCAGGTCCTTCAGTCTCCGTCATAATTAGCATTGGACCTTCACTGACATTTTCTATTGCTTTCTTGTATGTATCAATGCATCAATCTTCAGAATTTAATTGTTATTCCATTTTATTGTTTGTTTTTCTTATGAAAATATATGAGATCTTTTAGTCTGTTTTAACTACTAATTACTGTTGTATCTTTGAAATCATAGTTATCATACCTTTTAGATCATAGCTATGATCTCTCTATTCTCGTTTTTTTTTTTTAATTCCCAGCATATTAATCCTATTTTGGGAGTCAAAAACATGAATATGTGCTCCCATTCTGGTTTTTTACATTTGAAATTTAATACCTATATGTTATTCGCTATGAGTTAATTATCAAGAATGAGGCAACTTATTTCAGTGAATAGACAACTTGTCCAAAGGACAGATTACCAACCTACTTTTCAGTAACAAATTTTCTAAATTTCTTCAGCATCCTCAATTTGGGTAGCAGTCGCAAAAATTAAACTGGTTTTTCTTTCATCATTCTTTGTTGTAGTATCAGTTCCTAAAGTTAATATATTTCATTCAGTAATTGGATGGGGGCATGAAAAAAAAAATCAAAACTACATATCATTTTTAGATTGTTCTACAGGTTTTTTGAAATTTAATTAAGTGATAGTTTGTTTTTCTCACCTGTGGAGTTGAATTTAGTAGTTTTAAACCCACTTTCTTATCTGGTAACCCACAAAGTGCTGTTTTTTTGTTTTTTTTTTTGAGTTGGCATTTCACTCTTGCCACCCAGACTTGAGTACAGTGGCATGCTCATTGTCACCACAGTTTGACCTACTGGGTTTAGGCTATCCTTCCACCTCAATAATATATATACTATTTTAATAGAATATATATATATGTGTGTGTGTGTGTGTGTGTGTGTGTGTGTGTGTGTGTGTGTGTATTATTTGTATAGATTTAGGGGGTACAAGTGCAGGTTTATTACATGAATATATTTCACAGTGGTGAAATATGGACTTTTAGTGTAATCATTCCCTGAATAGTGTACATTGTACCCAATAATTTTTCATTCCTTACTTTCTTTCCATCCTCCTGCCTTTTGGAATCTCCAGTGTCTTTTATTCCACTTTGTGTGTGCATATATATCCATTGTTTTGCTTCCACTTATACAGAAGCATATGTGGTATTTGACTTTCTATTTCTGAGTTATTTCACTTTGAATAATGGATAGCAGTTTCATCCACACTGCTACAAATGACAAGATTTTGTCCTGTTTTATGGCAGCAAAGTATTTCAAGGGGTGTGTGTGTGTATATGTGTGTGTGTGTGTGTGTGTGTGTGTGTGTGTGTGTGTGTGTAATATTGTCTTTGTACAATCATCTGTTGATGAACAATTAGGTTGATTTTTTTATTGTTAATACTGCTGCAACAAAATTATGTAAATAAGTATATTTTTAAATAAAATGATGTATTTTTCTTTAGGTGGTTACCTAATATTGAAATCTTTTATAGTTCTAATTTTAGGTTTTTTTTCAGAATATTCATATTGTTTTTCATACAGGTTGTATTATTTACATTTGAACTAACATTTTATGAGCATTTATTTTTCGCTACAATATTGTCAACCCCTTTGTTTTTCTTTACTTTAAGGAGGGTCCTGGCCCTTACCACAGGGACATTTTACTGCAAGATAAACCATTTTACTAAACATCCAATTTCCTTCTTTTCCATTTTTTCCAAGGGGAAAAATCATACAGCTGGTTAGCTCAAGTGACTATGGAATAATAAGGGGGCTATAGTCAGTTAGCAAGATAGATACTTTCTAGTACTCATCAGAATGAACATATTACAGGTATTTTCATGGAAAATAATTTCCAACCAATATTCATGCAATTATTTTCAAATATCTGGCTAAGAGGATAACTGTTTCTGGGGGATAATGTGAATGGTACCATCTTATTCTATACTTAATCCTATACGATGAATAATCACTTCAACAAGATCATCAGTAAGGGGTATCTTCAGATCACTCTATCCTTCTTACTCAAAACTCTTCCAAATTTTCCTTCTCTTAGAATGGTACTTTGCCATTGCTTTTATTGAAAGGTATTGTAAGAAGTCATTTGGCACTATTTCTTCCCCTGTACAGGGACCATGGAGAGTCTTTAATGGATATTCAGCAGTGTCCAGATTCTAGAGACTCACAGGATAAAGCTTTTTGCAGCTTTTTACAGAATCTTGGTGATTCTCCTATACAACTAGCCTGTTTTTATATCATTACACTGTGACTCATTAAATACATTCGCTTTCTTTTGTTGTATAGTCTGCAATGAAAATTCAAAGCTGTAATCCTTCTCTAGGAAGATGCTTGGAGCTGTCTGTACTGGTTGAGTTCATGCTTTGGAGTCAGATTTGCTGAAGTCAAAAGCAACCTCTCCCACTTGCTGGCAGCAGGACATTAGCTGGTGACTCAGTATCAATGTGTCAGTTTTCTCATTTTAAATGAGTAAGGATAGTTCTTCTCTAAGAGGGAAGTTATTTTAATTTTATGCAGAAATTCATAAAAATGCTTAAAACTGTGCACAGAAAATAAAAGAAAGGGAAAAATCCTATAAGATCATTTTCATTAATTTTACATACTAACATTTTGAACTTCATAAAATGTCACATTTCTATTTTTACTTTGCCCTGTTTCCTTCATTTACTACTTTTAAAACAATTTGTTAAGTGTTTTATGTATTTCAATATACATTAATTATTTTCTAGTAAAGACTGTACTTAATTCTTTTTAGTAAGACAGGAGATAGGTAAATGGACATAATGAAACATAAATACATATTTATCTATTTATTGTAATGTAAATATAAAATATATTTATATAATTAATAAAAATTAAGTAATTATTTAAGTATTATAGACTATATTGCATGACATGGATGTATGTTTTCATTAATAATCTAAAATGTTTCTTTATTCTTATTCATTTATCTCACTTTTAAGCAAAATGGTGAAAATCTAGCCAGGATAGTAATACTATTATTTTTTCAAACCATAAAACAATGACTATAGTTTCTGAAATCATATTATTGTTATAAAATGTGTAATATGTATATAAAATTTTCTTTAAATTTAATATTCCACTATATGATTAAAGAAAAATATATTTCATATATTGTACATTACCAATTGCATGTCATATTGAAGTAAATACAGGATGAGAAAAACTACTTTTTTTAAAAAAAATTTCATTCTAAAGATACAGGGTACAATTCCGGGTTAGGTATACAAATATACAAATGTTCATTATGCAGGTACTCTTGTTGATGAGGTGTGCCCCTCCTTCCCTTAAGTTTCCCACCACTACCAATCCTGCCCCTACCCTCCCCTGGCAGTTTCTCACTACTGCCAATCCTTTTCTTATAGTATTATTATAATAGTTGAAGGTCCGATTATGGGCGAGAATATGTGGTACTTAGTTCTTTGTTTCTGTGATAGATCACTTAGTATTATAGACTCTAAGTCCATCCACGTTGCTGTGAATTTAATAATTTTGTCCTTCCTTATGACTGTGTAATATTCCACTGTGTATATGTAGAACTTATTTTTATCCAGTTCCTTTTTGATGGGCAGAATGGTTGATTCCATGCTTTTGCTATTATGAGCAATGGTGCAATAAAATACATGTACAGGTATCGTATTCAAAGAGTGATTTGAGTTCCTCCAAGTATATTCCCAGTGGGGAGATTGCAAGGATGTATGGAAGGTCAATTTTTAGATATTTTAGGAATTATAAAACTGTTTTGCACAGAGGGTGTACTAGTTTACACGCCCACCAACAGTGTTGAAGTGTTCCCTTTACATTGCATTGTCTCCAGCATCTGTTGTTTTGTGAGTTATTGATGATGGCCATCCTGACTGGAGTTAGGTAGTATCTCAGTGTGGTTTTAATTTGCATTTCTTTGATGACTAGTGTGGCTGAGCTTTATTTCATGTATGTGTTGGATGCGCATTTGTCTTCTTTTGAGAAGTATCTGTTCAAATATTTTGCCCACGTTGTAATGGGATTGTTTTTTTTTTTTCCCCCGGCTCATCTGAGTTCCTTGTCGATCTTAGATGTAGGACTTTGTCAGACATACAGTTGGCATATCATTTTTTCCCAGTCTGTGGGCTGTCTCCCTATTCTCTTGATGGTTTCTTTGCTTTGCAGAAGCTTGTCTGGTTGATGAAGTCCCACTGGTCTATCTTATCTTTTATGGGACAGGCACTTGGGGTTTTGATCAGGAATTGGTTGTCAACTCCAATTTCCATAAAAGTATCTCCTGCTTTTTCTAAGGTTCTTATAGTTCGCGATTTTACATTTAGTTCTTTGATTCATTTAGAGTTGATTTTTGTGTATAGTGATAGGTGGGTAGGGGTCTTATTTTAACCTTCTGCATATAGTCAGCCAGTTTTCTCAACACCATTTACTGAATAGGTTCTCCTCTCCCCAGTGGTTGGTGGTGGAGGCTTTTTCAAAGATTTGTTGGTTGAGAAATTGAGATTTTCTTAGGGAATCTCAATTCTGTTTCATTGGTCTACATACTTGTTCTTGTACCAATACAAGACTGTTTTAATTATTATAGCCTTATAATAAAGTTTAAGATCTGAGAGTGTGATATCTTCTGCCTTGTTTATTTATTTAATTTATTTTATATATAAAATATTATATATATTCTATATACATAGTTATATATATCTTTATATTTATATATATTTGTTTATGTAAAGAAATATATGTGGTATTTGACTTTCTATTTCTGAGTTATTCCACTTTGAATAATGGATTGTAGTTTTATCCACATTGCTACTCAAGCCTGGGCAACAAGAGTGAAACGCCAACTCAAAAAAATAGAAAAAAAAAAAAAAGCACTTTGTGGTCTACCAGATAAGAAAGTATGTTTAAATTTGCTAAATTCAGCCGGGTTTGGTGTCTCAGCCTGTAACGCCTTGGGAGACTGAGATGAGTGGATTGCCTGAGCCCGTGGGTTTGACACCTGCCTGGGCAATGTGGCGAGACTTCATCTCTACAGTAAATAAAAAAAAAATTAGCCGGGTGTGGTAGCACACGCCTGTAGTTCCAGCTACTTGGAAGGCTGAGGCGGAAGGATCGCCGGAGCCCAGCAGGTCGAGGTTGTGGTGGCCGGGAGCAGCCACTACACTCCAGTCTGGGTGACATAGTGAGACTACAACTCAAAAAAAAAAAATATTGCTAAATTCAATTTCACAGGTGTGAAAAACAAACTATCTATCACTGGTATAACATTTTCCACTTAATTAAATTTTTTTAAATGGTAGAACAATCTAAAAATGATATGTAGTTTTGATTTTTCATGCCCCATCCCATCCATGTAAAATATAAATAAGTAAATATATATATATATATATTTTTTTTTTTTTTTTTTCTGAGGATTGTTTTGGTTATTTGTGGTCGTTTATGTTTCCATATGAATTCCTGTATTGTTGCTTCCAGGTCTGAGAAGAATGCTGCTGGTAAATTAATGGATACTGTGTTAAATCTGTAGATCGTTTTGGGTAGGATGGACACCTTAACAATGTTGATTCTTCCAATCCATAAGCATGGAATGTTTTTTCCATTTGTTTGTTTCGTCTTTGATTTCTTTGAGCAGTGTTTTGTAGTTTTCATTGTAAATATTGTTCACGTTTCTGATTAGGATAATGCCAAGATACGTCTTTTTTTAAGGGGGTAGGCTATTGTGAATGGGATTGTTCTTTTTATTTGGGTTTCTCTTTATTGTTGGTGTATAGAAATGTGACTATCTTTTGCACATTTATTTTATACCCTGAGACTATGACAAAGTCCTTTATCAGTGTAAGGAGTTTTTTGACAGATTTCTTTGGGTGTTTATATCATTTGCAAAGAGAGATAACTTGACTTCCTCTTTCCTGTTTGAATACACCTGATCTTCTACTCTTGTCTGATTGCTCTAGTTAGAACTTCCAAAAATACATGGAAAAGGAGGATTGAGAATGGTGATCCTTGTCTTGTTCCAGTTTTCAGGGGAAATGGTTCCAATTTCTGTCTGTTTAGCAGTATGTTGGTTGTGGGTTTCTCACAGATGGCTCTTACTATTTTGAGGTATGTTCCATCTATGCTTTGATGTTCAAGGGTTTTTATCAAGAGGGGTGTTGGATTTTATCAAAAGCTTTTTCCACTTCTAATGATATAATCATTTGGTTTTTGATTTTATATCTGTTGATGTATGTAATTACATCTATGGTCTTGCAAATGTTAGACCAGTTCTGTATCCTGAAGATGAAGCCTACTTGGTTGTGGTGGATGATTTTTGAGATGTGTTGCTGGATCCAGTTTGCTAGTATCTTTTTGAGAATTTTATCATCTTTGGTCACCAAGAATATTGGCCTGTAGTTCTCTTTCTTTATTGTATCTTTATTTGGTTTGGGTATCAGTGTAATGTTAGCTTCATAAAATGATTTGGGGAGAGTTCCATCTTTCTCAATTGTCTGGAATACTTTCAATAGGATTGGTATCAGTTCCTCCTTGTGTTTTTTATAGAATTCATCTGGAAAGCAATCTGGTCCAGGGCTTTTTTTTGTAGATAGTTTTCTTATGACATAGTCAATTTCCTGGATTGTTATTGGTTTATTTAGGGTCTCAATTTCTTCTTGTTTTAACTTGGAAAAGTTGTGTGATGTCAGAAAGTCCTCCATTTCCTTTAGGTTTTCAAATTTGTTTCCATATTATTGTACTTAGTAGTCTCTGATAATCTTTTGTATTTCTTTGGGGTCAGTTGTGACTTGAGCTTTTGCATTTCTGATTGTGTTTATTTGAACATTTTCGGGCCCATTGATTTTGATTATCCTTTCAAAGAACCAGTTTTTTGTTTCATTGATTTTGTATATTATATTTCTGTCATCTATGACCTGAATTTGGGCTTTTATTTTGGTGATCTGGTTTCTTCTGCTGAAGTTAGGATTTTTGTAGTCTTGCCTTTCCACCTTCCTTAGGTGATTTGTTAGGCTGTTAACTTGTGGTCTTTCATTTTGTTTATGTGTTTGTAGAGATATGAAATACCCTCTTAGTACTACTTTCATGTGATCCCATGGGTTTTGGTAAGATGTTTCTTTATTTTCATTTATTTCTGGGTATCTTTTAATCTCTGTGTTGATTTTCATGTTGACCAACTAGTTGTTTAGCATCATGTTATTTAGTGTCCATGTCTTTGTGGGTTTGGGGGGAACTTTGTTGGTGTTTATATTTATTTTTATTTCACTGTTTTTCCGAGAAGGCACACGATGGTATTTCAATCTTATTAAATTGTTTTTGATTGATTTATGGCCAAGGATGTAATTGTTTTGATTGATTTATGGCCAAGGATTGATTTATGGCCAAGGATGTATGTTCCATGTGGTGATGAGTAGAATATATATTCTGTGGTGGTTGTGTGGAGAGTTCTGTATATATCAATTATGTCCATTTAGTCAAGCGTCATGTTGAAGTGGATTTCCTTGTTTAATTTTTGTCTTGATTATCTGTCTAGGGTTGTTAAGTCCCCAGCTGTGATAGTGTTAGTCAATATCTTTTAAAAATTTACTTAAAAGTTGCTTTATAAAAGTTGATGCACTGTGTTGGGTGCATATTTGTTGAGAATGAATATTTCTTGTTTCTGGATTGAACCTTTTATCCTTACGTAGAGATCTTCCATCTTTTTTAAATATTCAATAGTTTAAAGGGTATTTAGTTTGATATTAAAATCATTACTCCTGTTTTATTTCGTGTTCCATTCACCTGAAATTGTATTTCCCTTTCTCTTACTTTGTGTCTGTGAGTGTCCTTTCTGGTGAGTAGAATCTCTTGAAAATAATATATTGTTGCCTCATGATATTTCATCCATTTTGTCATTCCGTGTCTTTTCAGTGGTGCATTTAGTCCATTCACACTCAGGTTAATTATTGAGATGTTAGAGTTTATCCCTGTCATGAGGTTATTATAGAGTTTGTTGTTGCTGCTGTTCATTTGTTTATTTGTTTGTTCTCTTTCTTTTGATATTTGGGTTGATTCTTGTGTGTTTTAAGTCTTTTTCTTGCATTTTGGTGAAGGGCAGTTTCATTCTTTTTTTTTTTAATGTCTGTTGTGTTTAATACTTTCTTAAGTGTTTCTTTTAGAGCTGGTCTGGAGCCACTGTAAACTTAGGGATTGAATGTCTGGGAAGGATTTTAATTATCCATCACTGATGAAGCTTTTCTTAGCTAGGTAGTTAACTCTTGGTTGACAATGTTTATCTTTGAGAGCTTTAAAGATTGGATTCCAAGCTCTCCTAGCCTGAAGTGTTTCTGTAGATAAGTCTACTACTATTCTAATTGGTATTCCCTGATAGTTAGTCTGACCTTTCTCTCTTGCTTACTTTAGAATTTTTTTTATACCTACTTTATGAAGACGAATTACTATGTGTCTAGGAGTTGGTCTCATTTGTTGTCTTGCAGGGTTCCTCTGAATTTATTGTGTTTGAATAGTCACATCACTGATGAGATGAGGGACGTTTTCTTGGATGGTTTTATGGGATTTTTTTTTCCAGCATGGCCTCTGTTTATCTGCCTCAGGGATTTCAATCAATCTTAGGTTCAGCCTCTTGAAATAATCACTCATCTCTTGGAGGTTCTATCTTTTAAGTTTATTTTCTATTTTTTTTTTGACATTTGGGTTTTTTCCATATTTTGGTCCTCAATCTCAGATTCTTTCTTCTGCTTGGTTGATTCTAGTTTCCATGCTTTTTAGTTTGTTATTTATTCCATTCACTGTATTTCTTATTGCTATTATCTTAGTTATCAACTCCTTTATTCATTCCTCTTGTCTCTCCTTATTTCTATTTATTCACTCTATTAATATCTTAATATCTGGTTTTGTGGTTTGAGACCAGTCATTCTGATGACTCTTCATTGTTTGCATTCTGAAGTGTGTGTTCTCAGTGGTTGACCTTCCAGTGATCTGTGTGAGACCATGTTTTCCCTTTGGTTTTTCTTCCTTTGTGCAATTTTCCTTGTCCTTTTTTTTTAGTTGGAGTCTCACTCTGTCACCCAGACTGGAGTGCAGTGGCCACTCCCGGTCACCACAGTCTCAACCTGCTGGGCTCCGGCGATCCTTCCGCCTCAGCCTTCCAAGTAGCTGGAACTACAGGCGTGTGCTACCACACCCGGCTAATTTTTTGATTTATTGTAGAGATGAGGTGTCACCAAGTTGCCCAGGCGGGTCTCGAATGCACGGGCTCTGGCAATCCACTCACCTCAGCCTCCCAAGGCGCGGGATTACAGGCTGAGCCACCAAGCCTGGCTTCTCGTCCTTTTTAAACCTCTTCTTTAATTCTGTTGTTCAGGGATGGGAGTGGGGGAGTAGCTTTTACTTCTGTTAGCTCAGTCTCCTGTTCTTCCTTATGTAGATCCTCTGGTTCTGTTCAGTTCTGAAGCTGGACTGTATGTGAGGTGCTGTACTTTTTGATAAAGCTTTTTTTTTAAAGGTAATTTAATAATATTATATTATAGTATAAAAGTTTAATGGAGCTATTGTGAATTTTGTGGCATAATAATCTATCATAGAAATCAGTCAGCAGATTTTTCTCTCTTGTCAAGATGACTATAAATGTAAGAAAATTATTCACTGTGAAAATCTATCTATCATCTATCTGTTTATCTATCATCACCAAAACTTATGTTTTCTTATAATTCTTATGTAATTGGTAACTATCAAATTGTTTGAAAACACTTTATTTTTGTTAATCATTGTCTGTTAACCAAAATATCCTGTCTATTGCAATCATAATTATATAAGCTGATATAGCACTCTCTCAGAAATGTGAAAGTCTATAGTACTCTACTATACCATACAACCTGATGATACAAAATAAGATAAAATTATAAAACACCTTGATGCTTTTATTGATGCTGTTTTGTTGTCATAAGATAATGCCTATAGTGTATTTCATTGTGTGTTTGCTGAAATATGGTACATTTCAGTGTATTTGATGTCCATGGGATACTTCAGTGTATGTTACTGACTTTTTGTTATCCTTAAACAGTGAAGAAGAATAGCCCTATGACAACTTTGATTGTAACATTTCAAATATTATTGTTTATTTTTTAAAGTATCTTTTTCTAATACATTTTTTGTAAGGTAAAATTACACACACAGAGAGAAAGAGTTCAAAGTTTACTTTGGATATTTCACATATTAATCGTGTGTGAGATGTATCCCAAAGTTACAACCTATAAGTCAGTATATTGACTTTCCATAAGGATATTTTTGAACAACACTACGTGTGTATATAATAAATTAGACAATCTAGCTAAATTAAGCACATTTAAGTAAAACACTTTGACTTTTTAATATTATTTTGTATCCATTCTTTTCAAAATGTGTGATGCAGCTTACAAAGAGTATATATTATAGAAAACTTTAAGACAAGATGGATTTGAAGCCACGGAAAAGAAGAGCAGGTTAAAAAGATGAAGTCAGGTGAAACACAATGTGCATGTTGCCATCCATTTAAAGAAAAGGGATAAGTTATGTGGGATCAATATGCTGCTTTTCTTATAACTGACATACAATCCTCACAAATAAATCAGGGTTTACCATTTCATATCACTGTAAGGTGAAGCATCTAACCCTTAGTCTCCCATATTGCCATATCTCTTTTATGGGGTAATCAAACCAAAAGTTACCAACCACACTAATTTAAAAAAAAAGCACATATTTGTGATGCATAGTACTTGGTTGATATACATTATTGCTTTCTTGTCATGGGCTAACAGGGTACATTAATTCACCTTTGAGGCTTAATCATGTGCAAGGAAAATGAAAAAAAATGATAATAACATTTTACAGGCTGTGGTTGAAACATTGCTTATTTATTTAACAAACTAGCTACTTTGAGTAGATAAGTGGATCAATAAATGAGCATTCAAGTGTTTTCTTAACTGTTAACACATAACTATACCAAAAATTCAGATATGTAAAAGATGAAAAGGAACAAATATTACACTCCAAATCAATTGCTATTTACTATGATTCAAAGTGTGCATAAATTGTCCACCCCATTCTATAACAAGTAACACTCATTAATTAAAATACGTAGTGAGAACCTATTAGTTATCTCTTAGAGGAAGTAGAAAGAAAAGATTCAAAAGTGGCTATGTACATTAATGAAATTAAATCTTCCCACAATGGCATGAATCACCAATGGTACACCTCTATCCAGCTTACAATATTTTAGGCTTTGATGTTTCCATAGGTTTTTATATGTTGAGCTTCTGATTTTATGTTGCAATAATTATATAGTGGAATACTCATCCAAAGAAGTGGTTTATATAACTTAATTATTTAAAAATCTTTGGTTATACTAGAAAGCAATATTATACTATCATATTTATTCATGTGCCAAAATATCTCACTTTTTTTCTAAAATTTGTTGGTAATCGATTTGTATTTGTTTTTTCTTGATAAAATGTAAACATTATTTGTTGCTTGCAATCTTAAATTCCAAATACCACACAAAAAGCACAATTATTTTGATAATTAGTCATATACCTTCTTTTCCATATTTTTTCTTTTGTGTTCAACACATTTTTAAAAATTAACTTATTGGTATGTTCATTTAGTAGACAATTATACTATTTTGGTTATCTCTTATCCATTCACCATTTGTACCCTTCTTGATACAAAACTAGGCAGTTCTAAGACAATCATTTTAGCAGCTATAAGTTGATTTGATTAGTCCAAGAAAGTATACTGAATTGCTCACCCTCAATACTTGTGAATGTGACCTTATTTGGAAATAGGTTCTTTGCATATGTAATCAGTTAGAAAGGAGTCATCAGGGTAGTTCCTAGTCCAATATGACTGGTGCTCTTGCAAGAAGAGGAGACACAGAGAATAACACAGAGGTGGTAGATGATATAAAGAGAATTTCATGTGATAATGGAGAGAGAGAACAGTGATGTTTCCATAAGACAGGGAACCTTAACTATGTCCAGCCAAACCAGAAGCTAAGAGAATGGCATGGCACAGATTCCCATCTTATAACCTTCAGAGAGAGCCTGACCCTGCTGACAACTTGAGATCAGACTTCCAGCCTCCAGAATCTACAGAGAATACATGTCTTTCAATCCACCCAGTTTGTGGTTCATGGTTAGGACAGCCTTAAGAAACTAATAAAACTGACATTGCTCTCCTCCGCAATATCTCTGACCATAATACAGAGGTCTTTGAAAAATAATGACAAGTGAAAGTGATAATAATTTCACCACAACTTTAGTAGGGCAATCTGGATACCCAGAGATCATCCTATCTCTATCCAGAGGTATATCTCTCCTTTATTTCTCTACTTTAGCAAATTTCTCTCCTCAAATTCTATTACTTTTTGCTGAAAGCAAAACAACAGTGTTTTCCAATCTCAGAAATTGAACTATCAAGTGAAGACTTACTGTGTTTCAGTTTATCCACTTTCATTTTTACCTGCTATTCACACAACTGATTGAAATAGAAAATAAATAAAATATTTCTCATTTACTTCCAATGATGTCTCCATCCAGGTTCTAAATATCGTTATTATGTCACTATCAGCATCCAGATTCTTACCTTTACAAGTAGTTCAGCATTGACCTAGGTGTGCTAAGTTGAGCAGGTTATTTGAAGTCTTCAGAGTTATTGAATCAAATAGTTTGCAAAATTGGATCTGATGACAGGGCAGAGGACACACACACACACACACACACACACATACACACACACACACACACACACACCACACACAATACAGGTGAGTAAAGGTCAAAGTGCTAAGGGGAATCAGAGCAAACAGTAATGCTGCAAAAGCCAGTAGGTCCAAAGGAGACATTCTGACGTTAAAAACTGTCCTTATGGTAAAATAAATAAAATAAAGTCGGATCAGGATCATGGAGTATCTGGAAAAATTGCTATGGATCTTCTCTTATGAAAAATCAAATTGCTTGATGTTTTGATATTTAATATTTAATCATATCCTCTTTCTAGAAACTAAACATATCTTTTCCTTTCTGCTCTTTCCTTTTGACATAGAGTAAACCTGTTTAAAATTCTCCCATCTTTTAAAAACTGTTTTATCATAAGAAATAAATGTAAAACAAAACAAACCCCATGTCTTCTGCCCTCCATGCATTTACTAGAGTGTGCCTTTCTACACAGTCAAGTGACTTCCTTTTATTCCTCAGTCTTTGGAAATATTTGTTCTGCTTCCACTGCTCTGCTGAACTGATGATCTCCTGAAGCTACCATAGTCTTTCTATTGTCAATTTCACAGCAGTTTTTGGTTCTTATCTTTCCTAAACCATATATAATCTTTCTACATTTGGATCCCCCTCACCACTCTCAGGTCCATCCCTCATTCACTTTAACTATCTCCTTTTCTTTTCTTCTTCTTCTTCTTCTTCTTTTTTTTTTTTTACTTATTCTCTGTCTGTCAATCTCTCAGAGAGTTATTAACTTTGTTATGGAATCAGATATTATCTTTTAACTAATGACTCCTCAATGCATATTTCTAGCCCAGATTTTACTCTCAATTAAAAAATCTTTGATTTATGATTTCCCAAGCAACTTTAAACTTGAAATTCTCTACCCTAATTATATCTTTCCTCAGGAATATATGTCCTTTGTTAACTGTTCTATTCACAGCACAACTATTTCTAGATATCATTCTTTCTTCTTCATCTTTATCATCAATTTCATAGTTAGAACCATTTTTCCTTGTCCATTTCAATATCTTTTTAATTAGACCCTTCACATCCAGTTTTGCCCCTTTAATTCAGCCTATGATCTGCTCCAGCACTGGAATCTCAACATTTCACCACCTTACTGGATCATTCTCAGTGACTCCCTTTAAAACACAGATTCAAATTTTGTTTCATACTCTGCAGCACTGGACTGAAACTCGTCCACAGTTCCAACTTCTGTCTCATAACTCTTGCTTCTGCTTTTGAGTATTTAGCTATCCTGAACCATTATATAAAACTACTTTCTGCTTTCTGAATAAGCTAAACTTCCTCATGCTGCTGTGGCTTTGAACATAATACCTCCCACTTGGCCTGGTTTCTCAATCAATAATTATTTACTAGATTATCTCAGGATACTGCTCACGTGTCACTCTCTTAGAAATTAATAGTCTCTTGTAGGTTTGATGATGTATCCTAACATGGGAACCTGTATTACTACAGTTATTTTCTTGAGCTATGCGAAGGGAGGGCCTATGCCTTATTCATTTTTGTTACTTTCACATTGAATTCAAGTCCAAGTCTACTGAAGATGTTTAGCTATTTGTTGAATACACACTATTTGTTCATCACCCACTTGTGCAGCTGCAGAGGTGCATAAGCACTCGTGACATATTTTTTATTTTACTGCACAGCAAGCATAATTTCTTTGATATTGGGTATTTGTGTGTTGAACAGTGATTCTCAAGCATTATTGTATGGATAAATATGGAGAACCCATTAGAGCAATTAACTTGGACCCATTCCCAGAGATTCACATTCAGTTGGTCAAGATGAGGTTCAAGGAATCCTGATAGGCTCACAGTTGCTTCTGTTCTAATGGTGACAGAATAATCTTTGAGAATCACTGGTATAGAGTATACTTGATGAGTATGGAAGATATAATTTCACCCTACCTTTGGGCAACAGGTAGGATACCAGAAGTGCTTTTTTGCAATCATGATATGTTACTTCTACCATCTTTATCGATTCCAGATTATATTTGTTTATTCCAATAGTGTAATGGGCATGGTAGTGATATTAGCAACAGGACTAGATGATGAGGATAGGAAAAGAAAAATATCAATCTACATATTTCTTTATGCAGAATTTCCTTTTCCTATTCCTTTTCAGTGCATTGCAAATTAGCTTCTGGTTTCCTTATGTATTGTCAGATTTTTATTAAACCAATTGTCTAATTTGTATCTGATCTACAGTGTCTTTCTTAATTGTCTACTACTGCTACAACACATTTAAATAGAAACAATTCCTAAGATATATATTAATATATATTATTCTCTATAATCTTATTTGATGCCACTAGAAACTAAAATGCTTTCAAGATTACATATTTTTGTGTTTATTTCATAAATAAGAAAACTGACATTCACAGAGACAAAGATGTTGGTGAGAAAGTGCCAAAATTGGTGCTGATTTTTGGGTTATCACCTAATGTAGTGGACTTTTATAAATAGCTCATTGGACATGACGGATTTCCATGAACATTTACAAAGATCAAAGTGTCCACAAGCCACACCTGGCAATACTACGCTCAGTGACAATATTTGTAGTTGTAAAGAATAGAGCTTTTATAGCTAAACTTTTCTAACTCAACTATTAGCTCTGTGACTTATAATTGTAAGTCACTGGGGAAGTTAGTTAACATTTCATAATTATCAAATAATTATAATCTCCTAATTATCATTTATAAAATGAAAATAAGGGCTGTTTTAAATATTAAATGTATTACTTTACCTTAACTACTAAATGAGTTACTGTACATTTAATACCATTTTAGATTCTGGTATATAGCTTTAGTATAGAACAAAGATTAGCCCAAAATAGGTAAATATGAATAGAAATGAGCTAAGTTAGTTGGGACCATAATTTGATACCACTGAATATATAAAATGTAAAAAAAAAATATGGCATGACACAGGTACCATAGCCAAAGTACCAAAGGAAGAATAAATAGCATTATAAATAACTTACAAGCATAAATAAACTATAAATAACATCATAAATTTTTAAATGTCTAATTAGACATGAAAAATTAGTTAATTTCTGGAAAAGTAAAATTTAGATAAAAAATATGAAGAATCTTTCTTTTGAAATGTCTTCTTAATTATAATATTTTAAAGGGATAAAATTCCAAAAAATTTGTTTTTTATGGAGATACAATCCAGACTGTTTAATTTTTAAGCGTAAAAGAAAAGAAAATATCATATCTCTCTCTCTCTCTCTCTCTCTCTCTCTCTCTCTCTGTGTGTGCGTGTGTGTGTGTGTGTGTGTGTGTGTGTGTGTGTGTGTGTAGTTTGTGTGTGTGTGAAGATTTTTTTCTTATTACTCTGGGTAAAACCAATTTACTATTTTTGGAGAAATATATATATATATATATATATACATATATATATATATATACCTCTAATACAGTACCTAATAAAATAAAATTAAATGTTCTTCCTTTTAACACTGCTTGTTCTTTAGTTGTTAGGAATCTCTTTTCTGGTCACCAAATTATTTTGATGCTATGATTTACCAACTTCTGTACCATTAAATAAGAGTTGAGTTATATTAGATATAGAGTCATAAAACATCTGATCCAGAAGAAAAAAAATGGCCCACCGCCCATTTTGTTTGCATCACTGATCACACATTTTTACTCTAAAATTAGAAGGAACATGCTAGTATTTTATGGAGTAGTTTCACTCCAATTGCACCTTCTTCACCATATTTTTAACTTGTACATTCACTTTCACAGACATGCTCAAATTCTCATAAATGATTTCTATTAGAGTTAAAGATGCAGTTGTCTGGGAAAATGCAATGCAGTGAGATTCTGCCTCTGAATTGATAACAGTTTATTCTTTTTATATTGCAAAGTATATTCTTACAGAAAGGAATTTATGTCTTCATTTTCTATGTAGGTTGCATGGCATTTGGTCCACAGCAACAGAGAGAAAAAAAAATTCCAGAATATCTGCAGTATATTTTGCTGAATGTTAACAGCAGGTTCAGATATTTCATTTCTGACCTTGTGAAATGCTTTCTTGCTTATGCAACGATTTATACATCAAATACCCAAACTGGTAAGAGGGCTTCAGCTGCTTGCACGAGGATAAAATTGAGAATATAAATGTTTTTCAGGTCAGTTTTACAATGCCATTTTTCGCCTATTATTCCCTGGTATGAGAAATGCATGATATAGTTTATTACATTTTATATGTTATAATAGAAGTCATAATGCTGATTTGTTTCACATGAAGGATTCTTGATCTATAATGCTAAAAGTTCACTCAAATGATCAACCCAGTTAATGTTTCCAATCAGATTTATAGAATATTGTTTATTTTATTGTTATCAGCTCATCATAATTCAGTGTGTGTGTGTGTGTGTGTGTGTGTGTGTGTGTGTTCGTGTGTGCGCACATGTGTGCGCACGTGTGCGCACACGCGGGTTGCTGGTATATTAGGTTGAAAGTTCAAGTATCGAAACATTGTAAACCTCAGCATAATTATGTGAGCTTTTAATATTTGTAAACAGTTTGATAAATTTGTAATATTTAATTTGAGCTAATATTTAGAACTCTAGTAGTACAGAAAAGTTTTAGTTTATCTTTGAAACTTAAATGGAAAAGTGATAAAATATTAAACTCAGAAGAGCCTATAGAAAATGAAGACACAGTTTTATCCCTCAAACCAAATTTGAATGAATGTATTTTTAAGAAATTTCTATACTTAAAATATGTAACTCAGTAGGTGACCTACTCTGATTTGAGAATGAGGGGTTAGATCGTTGGTTCTGAATTAGTTCTGATCATGGGATAATGGATGGCATGTGCTTTCTTTATTTTTAGGTATTATTTCATAGTAGGATTAGTGAAATTCTCTAAAAATTAATATATATACCTCTAATTGTACTGTTTTTCTTAATGCAGATAATCACAGCTCATGCACAAGAATACTAGAATAAATTTTCCAATAAGAAAGTTGTTAGTCTATAGTAGCAGTGGGATATTAGGATGTGATTTTGCTCATTTATATTTGAAAGAAATATATTGAACTTCAGTGGAGCAAAATAAAAAAAAAACTACTCAAAAATAATTATTTTCTAAGCTGTAGAAACTATAAAGAATTTAAAATGCTGGTTGAAACTTTGTGATAAATATTGCGATGCAGGTGAATGATTTTTATTTTGCTCAATCACTGTACTCAGAGCTAAGCTCCTTCAGTATCTGTTCTGGGAGTACACAATATCCCCTTAACAGTTTCAATGAGCCAGATCATAAACTTGGTCACCAGAGATGAAGGCAAGATATAAAGAAATATTGTACAAGTTTGTCTGCTGAGTCATTTCGCTCCCTTGGATCTCAGGGAAGTTGCCAGAGTTAAGAAGAAAATGTGGTAGATCTAGACAACCATTTTAACACAGGACATGTTAGCAAAGACTTTATGCATGCCATAACTATTTTTCATCCTGGAATTCTCAAGAAAATAAGATAAGCATAAATTCCTCTAACATTAAATACCTCCAAATAGCAAGGTTTAAATTATATGTACCAATTTTTTTGCACTTAAACATCATATGTTCTTTTGCAATTGAAATAGATGCTATGATAATGTTAAAGTACTGCTATCATTGTGCTTTTACCACAATAGAAACCTATATTGTTTTTGGTGTAAATATGCAAATAGCTCTTGGTATTTACCTGCCATTACAAGCAGCAGCTAAACGATATGAATAACTTATGAAATACTACTACCACTAGGTACAACAAATTACCTAACTAAATACTGAAATTGCATTGTCTGTTAAGGTTAAGATTTTTATTTTTAATTTCCTTAATAGTTTTGTTATTGCATTGAGAATAGAATATATTTAAAATTCACTAAAATCTTATTAAAAATTATCTTGCCCCAATTATGTTATCAAAATATTCTGATAATAATAATAATAATGATAAGAAGAAGAAGAAAGTAACCACGAATATATGTTTATCATTTAATTTTTTAAAATAAATTAAACTTATTTTTAAAAAAGTAGACCAATAACTCCCACACTTCTTCAGGACACTCAAATATTTTATCTGCTATATGACAATTCAGCATGCATATTTATTGAAAGAAGAAATATTGTTCTGCTTATTGTTTGCTAAAGTTAAATAACTATCTTATTATTAAGTAAAATTGAGGTTAAATTATAAATTCTTTATTTTTATTTTTGCATTTTATTTGATCATGCTACTTATGACCTATAAGCAACAAGTCTCTAGAAAAAGGAGGAGAGAGATGTTTGAAATTGAGTAGTTATTCCTCATATCCATTCACAAAGAAATTATCTGTATTCTTACTTAACAATATAGTCACATATACACAAAATAGAAATTAAAATGAGGGAAAATAACTCAAAATGTAAATTATAAGATTTTATTTCTCCAAGCAATGGATGGTCTTTTATATGCCTCAAACGGTGTGGCCCCTTTTCAGGGACCAATTTTAGGGAATCGAATGTTGTTGTTTTTTTTCCCTTCTTTTTTGAGTTAGTCTTACTCTTGTCGCCAAAGTTGAAATGCAGTGGTACACTCACAGCCAATGCAGCCTCAACAAGTTGGGCTTAGGCAATTCTTCCGCCTCAACCTTCCAAGTAGTTGGAACCACAGACCCATGCCACCATGTCCGACCAGTTTTTGTGATTTATTGTAGAGAGAATGTCTCACCAAGTTACCCAGGCTGGTCATTCTTGAGATAACAGTGAGTATTTGGGACCATTGGGTGTGTTGATTCCATTGGAAAATTGGAAGACAAGTCACATTTCCTATATCTCTTATAACAGAGTTTAGTCTTCCAAAATTTTGATTTTCTTAGAAAGAGAATATAATTGCAATTTGCTCTTCTTTTTCTCACAGTTCTGATGGCCAGAATACCAAGTCAAGATGTTTGTAGGTTTTACTGTCCTCTGAGGCCTCTCTCCTTGACTTTTAGACAGTTACCTTCTGGGTATATCTTCACAAGTCTTTTCCTCTGTGTGTGTGTGTGTGTGTGTGTGTGTGTGTGTGTGTGTGTGTGTGTGTGTATCCCTGTTGTCTCTTTCTCTTCTATTTTTAAAATTTTGTATGTAATTAACACATCATAATTGTACATATTAATCGGATACAATATGAGATATTAATACATATATAGATTGTGTAATGATCAAATATGGGTAATTAACATATTTTTGTTTTTTGTAGTGAGAACATTCAAAATCTTCTCTTCCTGTTATTTCGAAGTGTACAATACAGTATTGTTGACTATAATCACCCTGCTGTGCAATAGAACACCGGAAATTATTCTCTCTATCTAACTGTAGCTTTGTAACAATTAAATAACCTCTCTCCAGCTCTTTCTCCTCCCTTCATTTTATAAGGACATCAGTCCTATTGGAGTAGAGTCTCAAACTTCTGACCTCATTTAACATTAATTATTTTCCTAAAGGCCCTGTCTCCAAATCCAGTCATAAGTTAAGGCTTTAACTTGTGAATTTTAAGAGATAAAATTCAGTCTCTGACATCTTACATACCAAGAATACTACTATTTTACTCAAGAAAATAATTAATAATTCTATATTTTCAAATGTTCAATTTATATTATAGGATCTATATTTGTCTTTAAAAAAGTTTTTTACAGCATGCTGTTTTTATGACTCAGTCAAGGCTTGCACAGTATTTATTTGATTTCAATCTTTTAACAAAGAAATCTTTCCCATTAGTTTTTTATTTATTATTTTTGATTAAAATAATAATTTACATTAATTTTACTTTTGATTCATTTAGGTCCTCATTTTTTATAATGACTCACCTCTTGGATATGTATGAGTGGTTCCTCATTAGCTAACTTAGGTTTCACTTGTTTTTGGAAGGCATGTTTCATAGGTGACAAGTACTCACCTATGTTTCATGGTAGCTTATTTTGTTATTATTCATCCTTCTTCTGTTTAAAATTCTGTACATTTTTAACCATCTGAACCATGAATAAGGCCTCATTTATTACCTGTGCAATAAAGATCTCCACATTTTTATCTGAAATTTAAATTTTCTGTTGCACATTTTTACATCCAATAGATTGGTCTTATAAGACTGTATAAGGTAACATCTGAAGTGTAATGATATGTCTTTCAGTTCACACTCTCCAGCATTAATTTACTCAATCTTGTATATTTTACCTCTAAACAAAGCCCAGAAATATTTTCCCTTCCTTCTCTCCATTTTATTTAATTTAAACTACATACTTTTGTACAACACCAATAGTCTAACTGACTTTTCTATGTTTTTTATCACCTCAAATTCAAATTGTTACCAAAAGGAAAATTTTAAACTACAAAATCTGTCATGTTTTTCTTCTGTGTAAAGCATACTCTGTTATATTAGAGTTTTCCAGAGAAACAGAATCAACAAAATGGACAAAAAAATATGTTATAAGGAATTGGCTCACTTAGTTATGGAGGAGAAGTCCTACAATATGACATCTGCAAGTTGAAGACCCAAGAAAGATGAAGTTGCTCCAGTACAAAAACAAACACTTGAGACTCAGAGGAGCAAATGATATAAATCACAGCCCAAGTCAAAAGTTTGCACAAACAAGAGTGTCTATATCCGAGAGAACAAGAACTTGATATCATAGCTCAACCAGAGGGTGAATTGTCCCTTCTTAATCTTTTTATTCTGCTCAGGCTCGGAAATGATTTGGTGATTCCCAGTCGCACTGGAAACTACACTTATTTTTACTTAGCTTACCAATTCAAATGTCATTCTCTTTCAAAATCACCTAAAAACACACTCAGAAATAATGGTTTTCGAGCTATCTGGGTATTCCTTATGCCAGTCAAGAGCACACACAAAATTAATTCTCACATTTGCTCTTTTATTGCCAGTTGCAGTGGTGTTCAAGGAAGGGTGCACATTTCTATAGAATTTACTCATGACAGTCTTTTATAGTACAAGGATAAAATAATATAATTTATCTCTATATTTATTTTTCATATTCCAATTATTATGAATTGCAATGTATAACTATATTAAAATGTATATTTAGTTTTTATATATGGGGTATAATTTTTTAAATGTTTTGCTAATTCCTTGGTTTTGAATTAAGTCCATATTTATAGCTTCCTATGATCGTTTATCAGTGGACATTCTTAAATAAACTGGCAGTTTCATTCTGAATGCTTATTCTGTCATAAAGAAATAGTGTATACACAGAAAATTACAAAAGTACATATCTGTTCCTAAATAGTCCTTGGGTACTTGAGTTTTCTTCATACAAATGACAAAACACTATTAGCATTCATAGAGGAAAAAGGAATTTCTTCAATTTTTCTTTGACTTTTTTCTCTTGACTTTTAGAAATATTCTATTAATAAAGAACTCTCTTTACGATAATGAGGAAAAGAAAAAAAAGTGATTGCTTCTGCAGAGAAACATTGGCTCTAATAGGAATGTAGTTAGAGAAAAGGGCATACATATAAAGGAGGAAATGTAAAATAAATGTAATTTCAAAGTTCTTCATTAACTATAACCTAAAGTAAATGACTGATTTGTTTTCCTAGGTAAATTTTACATGATGATGGCATTTGTTTCTCTGAGATTGATCTGAGTTTATTTAGATGCCATCCTCAGGTCCAGATAGTCTTCTTTTCTAATACTCTCCAACTATATCCTGAAATCGTTCTTCTTTTGTTCTTATTGCCAGAAAATTATTCTTGGGAAAACTAGACATCCCAATAGATTTGTTAACCAATGAAATGGAGAATTTGGAGTCTGCCTTATAGATATTTCAGCTTATGTCTCTGTTGAGCAAACAAACATTCCCTAGTCTGTCAAAGAAACACAAATTCTGTGTAACTTTAAATCTACACATTATTGATAACTGCTATTCTAATATTTACAGATACTGAATTTACTGTATTTAATTATTAAATAATTAATTGGGCCATAGGAAACTGTAGACACCAAACAAGATCTCTGTATTTTTATAGTTTTGTATTACTGTTTTATATGTCTTTTAGATATGTTGTATATCCAATTAAAATAGATATTTCCAATTGCTAGTTTTACATGATTTAATGAATGTCAGGACATTCTAGAATTCGAATGATAAAGGGTGGTGACAAATTTGATATATTGATATATGTATTATTAATTAGATATTTTCATATTTAACTCGTCTGAACTTTTCTTTAAGGTTGTCATTTACAACTAATAATTATTTGCTGAAGCAATCATTTAATAAATATGTTAATATTTATATTTTTAACCTTCAAGATAATTTTAAAGTGCTTTTTGATTAAGATTGTTTGAAGGGGTCAATATGCAAACTAGCAAATAGGTCAACATCAATATCACCATTGGCAACACTCACTATTTCATTGAGTGTTGATGACTTGGTTGTTGCATTTAAGCTGAAGGATTATCATGACTCTTTTAAATAGTTCAGGAAAGCTATGATAATATATTATATTAAAATACTCATGAGACCAGTATAAAGTATCATATTAATTAATTGCATTTTGGACATTTTTGTGTTTCTGTTAATTTATTTTATAAAAGAAATATCCAGATTTAAAAATAAATACACTTAAATGACTACTTATATATCAGTAGGAATCATAAGATCATAAGAATTTATTCTACATAATATTATGAGTTTCTTTTTTTTTTGAGTTGGCGTCTCACTCTGTTACCCAGACTGGAGTGCAGTGACCGCTCCCGGCCACCTCAACCTCGACCTGCTGGGCTCCAGAGATCCTTCCACCTCAGCCTACCAAGTAGCTGGAACTACAGGCACACACTATCACGCCCGGCTAATTTTTTGATTTTTATTGTAGAGATGAGGTCTCGCCTGCCCAGGCGGGTCTCGAACTCGCGGGTTCAGGCAATCCACTCACCTCAGCCTCCCAAAGGCGCGGGATTACAGGCTGAGCCACCGAGCCCGACTAATGTTATGAGTTTCTATTCTTATTTTAGGTAAAGAATTTTAATAGGATCATGACCTTTTCCTCAGTTAGTAGTAAACAATAGACTAACTCACACCTGATTAAAATTATAATGTCCCCTTCTCCAGCATATGGAGAAGCAGATGAAAAGCTTTTGATCCCAGTTGAAACATGAAAAATTATCCAGAAAAAAAGCAAAACTTCTCTAGTAAAACAAAGATTAAATTAAACATCTGGCTGATATATTTACAAAATAACTGAGGGAAAAAGAGAAGGTAGGTGAAAGAATAAGAGGTGTTTATTATTCTTTTTAAAAATCATTAATTTGGAGCAATTTTTTAGACAATTAAATTTTGTGATCATAAAATTCACATTTTGCTATTCAATTAATAAAGTAAAATATGTATAATTTGAGGTTATATTTTTCCCAATAGTATAATTTTAATGTATAAGGTCTACTGTTATTGAGATCAGTGAAAACATGTGATTATTGCTGAAATTTGGCATAAAGGGAGAAATATAATATACTCCTAGTGTCTTTCCATATTCAGCTCTTAGACTTATACAGGAATAGAAAGCTAGATTAAAACTAACTGTGAGCATTGTTAGTGTATTTCTCTGTATAATGCCATAAAAGTTGTCCTTAAAATTCATTATGTCAATTACCTTATCTCTCTATTGAAATATGAGTCAGTTTGACCGAAGTACTTGAGAATTATAATAGGTTTAAGACTTGAGAAAAATTCCAAGGAGAACATTGTGAACTAATTATGTATACTTATGTCATCTTTTAAAATGATGCATTTTTAAAACATTACTTCATTTTTCTTTAGTATTTAATGGAATTTTTTTTGATAGATTGTAGAAATTCAGTAAAATGAAAGCTACTGGCTATGCTTTTCAATCAAATAGAAAACAGAATCAACGCAGTGTTCTCTGCTAAGGAAAAAAACATGCAGTTCTGGAGAGAATAGTGAACATTCCATAATGTTTTGTCATTCCTACACCGTAGTGAGAGACAGATGCCAATATATCATTGTAACATCATTTTATGCTATTCACACAGAATACACATACCGATGATTAAACTCAATAATTCAGCCACTCTTTGTTCTTGCTTTCAAATAATATATTTAATGTCTATAAATGAATAC
Source organism: Carlito syrichta (assembly GCF_000164805.1). Taxonomy (NCBI): domain Eukaryota; kingdom Metazoa; phylum Chordata; class Mammalia; order Primates; family Tarsiidae; genus Carlito; species Carlito syrichta. The sequence continues at coordinate 237,514 of NW_007260563.1, read as the reverse complement.
TTTTAAAATTGCAATGAATAAAGTATAGCAAAATGATAATTTATTTATTCACCAAGCAGCTGAATCTCTCTAGAGTATCTCTGATCCCATGTTCTCCCCTCTTACACTGAGCAAATGGTAAGCTAAGTTTTGTGTCTATAATTTTGATTCTTTTCTCTATAAACTTATAAAATATGTATCTGGAATCCATGTTTACTTTTTGTTTTTATTTTTGTTTTTTTATAATCAATATTTTTCATTATGATATTATGGGGTACAGTTAAGGGTTAGGTATACAAATATGCTTCATTCAGGCACTCTTGTTGGTAAGAGGTGTCTCCCCATCCCCAGACAGATGTTTACTCCCATTAATCCCATCTCCATTCCCCTCACCCCCCCATAGTTTCTCACAACTGTCAGTCATTTTCTTATGGTAATACGTTGAATGATCAAGGTCCACTGTATGAGTGAAAAAATGTGATACTCAGATCTTTGTTTCTGTGAGAGGTCACTCAGTATTATAGACTCTAGCTCCATCCAGATTGCTGCAAAATTCATGATTTTGTTCTTTTTTATGGCTGCGTAGTATTCCATCGTGTATATGTACTACATTTTTTTAATCCAGTCCTCTTTTGATGGACAGCATGGTTGCTTCCAGGTTCTTGCTATTGTGAACAAAGCTGCAATAAACATATGTGTGCAGGTATCTTTTTGATAGAGTGATTTGAATTCAGGGTATATTCCCAGTAGGGGGATTGCGGGGTCATATGGGAGGTCAATATTTAGAGCTTTTAGGAATCTCCATACTGTTTTCCTCAGATGTTGCACTAGTTTGCACTCCTACCAACA
>NW_007260563.1:234903-236215 GCF_000164805.1 Carlito syrichta | reverse complement strand
TCTATCTTTCTCTTATGGCCTGTGGGTTTCAGGTTTTGTTCAGGAATTGGATGCCAGTTCCAATTTCCATGAGGGAATGTCTTTCATTTTCTAAGGTTCTTATGATTTGAGGTTTTGCATTTAGGTCTGTGATCCATTTGGAGTTAATTTTTGTGTATGGGGATAGATGGGGGTCCTGTTTCAATCTTCTGCCTGTGGTCAGCCAGTTTTCCCAGCACCATTTACTGAATAGGTTCTCCTCTCCCTAGTGGTAGGTGGTGGAGGCTTTGTCGAAGATGAAATGGCTGAGAAATTGAGGTTTTGCTTCTGAAATCTAAAATCTATTACATTGATATATATGCCTGTTCCTATACCAGTACCAAGCTGTTTTGATGATTGTAGCTTTACAGTAAAGTTTGAAGTCTGGTAATTTTTTACTGCCTGCTTTATTTTTTTTTGCTGAGGATTGTTCTGACTATGCTTGGTTGTTTGTATTTCCATATGAATTTCTGTGTTTTTTTTCTAGGTCTGAGAAGAATGTTGCTGGTAATTTCATGGGTATTGCATTGAATCTGTAGATTGCCTTAGGTAAGATGGATATCTTCATAATGTTGATTCTTCCAATCCATGAGCATGGGATATTTTTCCAGTTCTTTGTGTCATCTTTGATTTCTTTGAACAGAGTTTTGTAGTTTTCATTGTAAAGGTCTTTCACGTCTCTGGTTAGGAAGATGCCAAGGTATTTCATTTTATTTGTAGCTATTGTGAATGGAATTGTGCTTTTAATTTGGGTTTCTATTGGTTTATTATTGGTGTAAAGATATGCATTTGTCTTTTGCACATTTATTTTATATGTGCTTTTATATGAGACTTTGCTGAAGGCCTTTATCAGTGTAAGGAGGTTTTTGACAGATTCTCTTGGGTTTTCAAGGTACACAGTCATATTATCTGCAAAGACAGATAATTGGACTTCCTCTTTTCCTATTTGAGTACCCCTGATTGCCTTCTCTTCTCTGATTGCTCTAGCCAGGACTTCCAATACTATATTGAACAGGAGGGGTGAGAGTGGGCATCCTTGTCTTGTTCCAGTTTTCAGGGGAAATGGCTCGAATTTTTGTCCATTTAGGAGTACGCTGACTGTGGGTTTCTCATAGATGGCTTTTACTATTTTGAGGTATGTCCCCCATATGCCTAGATGTTCGAGGGTTTTTATCAAGAAGCAGTGCTGGATTTTATGAAAAGCTTTTTCTGCATCTAATGATATAATCATGTAGTTTTTGTTTTGACATCTGTTGATATATTTAATTACATTTATGGTTTTACGAATGTTGAA
>NW_007260563.1:232698-233997 GCF_000164805.1 Carlito syrichta | reverse complement strand
TTTGTAGGGATATAAATTCCCCTCTTACTACAGCTTTCATGGCGTCCCAGAGATTTTGGTGAGATGTTTTTTCATTTTCATTTGTTTCCAGGTATCTTTTGATCTCTATTTTGATTTCATTGTTGGCCCAGGAGTTGTATAGCATCATGTTGTTTAGTGTCAATGTCTTTGTGGGTTTTGGGGGGATCTTGTTGGTGTTAATGTTTATTTTTATTCTACTGTGATCCAAGAAGGTGCATGGTAGAATTTCGGTTCTTTTAAATTTGCTTATGCTTAATTTATGTCGATTTATATGGTCGATATTAGAATACATTCCATGTGGTTATGAGTAGAATATGTATTCTGTGGTCTTTGGGTGGAGTGTTTTGTAGGTATCAATTAAGACCATTTAGTCAAGAGTCACATTGAGGTTCTGGATCTCATTGCTGATTTTTTGTCATGATGATCTGTCTAGGGTTATGACTGGGGTATTAAAGTCCCCAGTTATGATGGTGTTAGAGTCAGTATCTTTCTTTAGTTTTCCTAGAAGTTGCTTTATGAAAGTTGGCACACCTATGTTGATTTCATATATGTTTAGGATAGATATTTCTTGTAGATGGCAAGAACTTTTTATCATTATTAGTGGCCCTCTGTATCTTTCTTTAATTTTTGATAGCTTAAATGGTATTTTGTCTGAAATTAAGATCACGACTCCTCCTTTCTTTTGTGTTCCATTCGCCTGAAAATTTGTTTCCCATCCTCTTACTTTGAGTCTGTGCATGTCCTTTCTTGTGAGATGGGTCCCTTGAAGGCAGTTTATTGTTGCCTGCTGATAGTTTATCCATTTTGCCATTTTATATCTTTTCCATGGTGCATTTAGTCCATTCACATTCAGGCTAATTATTGAAATGTGAGAGTTCATCCCTATCACAGAGTTCTTATAATGTTGTTGTTCTTCCACTTGGTTTTTTGTCTTTCTTTTGGTTTGGGAGTTGGCTCATGTGTATTTCATTCTTTTCCCTGTACTCTTGTGAAGAACATTGTTCTTTTTTTCTTTTCTTCTGAGTTTAGTACTTTCTTTAAGTGTTTCATGTAGAGGTGGTTTGGTTGCGGCATAAGTTCTTAAGGATTGGATATCTGGGAAAGATTTTAATTCTTCCTTGCTTATAAAGCTTAACTTGACTGGGTAGGTTATTCTTGGTTGCAATTGTTTATCTCTTAGGACTTTGAAGATAGGGCTCCAAGCTCTCCTAGCCTGCAGGGATTCTGTAGATAAATCTGCTGCTATTCTAATTGGTCTTCCATGGTAGGTGATCTGGC
>NW_007260563.1:212499-232394 GCF_000164805.1 Carlito syrichta | reverse complement strand
TTTATCAGTGTTATTTATTTCATTCACAGTATTCTTTTTTACTGTTATCTCAGATATCAGCTCCTTCCTTGTTTCTTCTTGTCTCTCCTCAATTCTTTTTAATCTCTCCATTAATGTCTTGATATCTAGGTTTGTAGTTTGAGACCAGTCATTCTGGGGGTTCTTCATTGTTTGCATTCCAAAGTCAGTTTTCTCAGTGTCTGCCCTCCCAGGGGTCTGGAAGAGACCCATATTCTTCTTTTGGTTTTATTTCATTTGTGTAGATTTTTCTGTCTCTCCCTCTTTACCTCCCCTTCTTTAATTCTGTTTTTCAGGGAAGGTGGGGTTGCTTTAGTTTCACTTGTGCAATCTCCTGTTCTTCCTTATGAGGATCCTCTGGCTTTGTTCACTTTTGATATTGGAGTGTGGGCTGTGGGCTGTACTTTTTGCAGTTTTGAGGTTTAATTGAGGGGGAAGCTGTGATTCAGAATCTATATGCTGATTCCAGCATCCAGCAATAAGTGTATGGGCACACTGGAACCTATTTCCCACTGCCTTACAATCTGTCTGTGCAGCGGTATGTAGGTTTGGTCCCTGGATCAAAAGGAGGTGCAAAAGAGGAAAATAATGGAGGAAGGGGGTAAATAAAAAGTTAGAAAAAGGGGAGAGTGAGAGGGAAAACAGACATACATACCAACTAACAGGTGAAAAATAGACACAAGGCCGGAGAGAAGTGAAAAAAACATGTTAACCAAATTTCCTAAAGGATACTAGTAGCTACACAGAGATAGACCAATAAAATCATGAAACAGATAGTGTAAGTCAGAAAGTTAACAAAAGTTAGCAAAACAGTCTAAATGATAAAATCAATAGTCAAAATAAGAGATCAGACTATTTCTGGAATCTTTTCTGAGTGTCCAAATTCTGCATCTCTCATCTCCAGCCTCTCCCCCTTTTTTCCTTGCAGGCAGCTAGATTTACTGGCAGTTTGGGTTTGTTTTTTGTTTTTTGTTTTTTTTTAGCCTGCTGCCTTGGAGGTCTGTGAGTTGCCTTTGTCTGAATCAGCAGGAGAGGGGCTTTTTCTCATGTTTAGCAATGTTACCTTAGGAATCGAGGTGGCAGCTGCTGATAGGTGGGTGGGGCAATGCAAATCTCTGCCTGGAGAATGGCCAAGGTGGCAGCTTCACTTTCATGGATCTTTTCTCTCCACTCGTCTGGGTCCGTGTTATCCACTGTGATGGACTATGCTGGAGTGGGAGGCACCGGGAATCAGCTGCACAGCCTGGCATTGGTTCCGGGCTTCCACCAGCAGGCTGGGGTGGAGGAAGGGGTCGGGAGTTCCCTTCTCTGGAGCTGAGAGCCTCCAATCATGCTGAGTGCCTCAGCCAGGGTTGACCCAGAGCTCCAGAGCTCCAAAGCTCCAAAGAGCAGGCGGTGGGTGGTGAGAGTGGCCCTGGGTCCCTCACAGGATACTTCGGCCAGAAATGGGACCAGTATCTCTGGGGGTGGGCACCCAGAGCCTCCCTGGGTGACTGGCAGCTTGGTGCAGTGTGGCGGGCGAGATGATGTAGCCAGGGAGGGAGCCGAGACCCGGGACTCCTGCACAGGTAGGAGTCACATATAGTGAAGCAGCAGCCACCGGGGGCCGCAATATCCAGTCCTGTGTGGTACCGAAGGTCCCTGGGCCTCGGACCAGTGTGGCTGGCGGTGGGCAGGGGAGTGGGGGAAGAAAAGTAAGAATCTTTTTGGGAACTCATGTTCGGAGAATCTTACAAATCCACCTATGCCATCACAGTCTTCGAAAACAGCTATTTTTTGTTTTTAAAAATTTGTATAAGTAAATTAATATAGTATTTATTTTATTTTATTTTATTATAAAGATGTAGGGTACAAGTCAGGAGTAGGTACATAAGCAAGTATGTGCAGGTGAAGTTTGTGCCTCTATTTTATCTATTGACTTTTTTCCTGAAATTATTAAAGCTGATGCAAAGTTGACTTTTACTAATCTATAGTATTATGTTGTATAACTCTGCTACATTAAACAAAATAAATTACATTGGATGGATGCATGAGTGCCCCTGCACTACTGTTCTTCCTATTTGTATCTTGACAGTTATATATAAAAGTCTCTCTGTAGTACATACTAAGAATAAATTTTCTGAATAATATTAAAACATAGATCACCGTCTGTCTCGCTATAGTTGCATGTTTGGCAACTATATAGACTCATATAAATGTACCATACCATGGACAGTCTTGTGGCTGGCTCTTTTTACTTAGCATAATATTTTCAAAGTCTATACATACATGCTTTATTTTCTTTTATTGTTAAGTAAAACCACATTATATAGATATACTACGTTTGCTTTATCCCTTTACCAGTTGATGAACATTTGGGTTATTTTCACTTCTTGTCTATTACAAATAATGTTGCCAAGAACATTTGCATACAATTTTTTTTGTGTGGATCTATGTTTTAGATTTTGCTGATTACATACCCAAAAGTAGAATTGTTGGGTCATATGGAAACTCGGTGTTTAACTTTTGGGAAGCCATCAGGACTGTTTTCCAAAGTATCTGAACCATTTTACATTCCCGTTAGCACTATATGAGGGTTCTGATTTCTCCACATCCTCACCAATACTTGTTATTATCCATCTTTTTTTATGATTGTAATTCAGTTGGTGTAAAGGAATATCTCATTGTGATTTTCCTTTGTACTTTCCTGATAGCAAATAATGTTACGCATCTTTTCATGTGTCTATTGACCATTTATAGATCTTCTTTTGAGAAATGTCAAATTATTTGTCCATATTGTAATTGTGTTATTTGTCCTTTTATTGTTGATTTGTAGGAGGGATGAGTGGTTTTTAAAAATAACAGAAATTAATATTAACTTTTGATATATCACTTATTTTTAAAATTAGGTTTTTAATATTCCCTTTATGATTTGCAGGAGTCTTCATAATGTTTTGCCTTGTTTTGTTCTTCTCGTATTTAATGCCCACTGATTCATTTTGTGTATTTTTCATTTACCATTTGTGATGTGTACTAGATGTTCAATTTCTTAATTGCAGATGTTGCTAGCAAATTTAACATTTAAGTTAGAATTTGTGTATTTCTTTACATTTTGGAACTTTTGTAATAGATATGAAAACTTTGCCTACTTTAAATGCATAGATATATTCTCCTCTTTTCTTTTCTTTTCTTTTTGAGTTGGAGTCTTACTCTGTTGCCCAGACTGGAGGGCAGTGGCATGCTCCCAGCCACTGCAGCCTCAACCTGCTGGGCTCCAGCGATCCATCTACCTCAACCTTCCAAGTAGCTGGAACTATAGGCGAGCGCTACCTTGCCCAGCTAATTTTTTGATTTATTGCAGAGATGAGGTTTTGCTAAGTTGCCCAGGCAGGTCTTGAACCCACGGACTCAGGCAATCCACTCACTTCAGCCTCCCAAAGGTGTGGGATTATAGGCTGAGTCACCGAACATGGCTTCCTGTTTTATTTTCTAGAAGTTTTTCTTTCGGATTTAATTATCTAATTAAACCTCTTTTCTGTTGTGCAAAATAGAGACACGTTTTACTTTCTGTATGGTTAGTCATTTATCTAGGTAATATTTATTGAAAAGTTCATCTCATCTTACTAATATAACCCCTGTCAAACATTAGTGATTTTATTGTCATAAGTTCAATATAGAATTTGTTTGTGTTTCTATTCTCTTTGACTAAACTATTTGTCGTTCCTAATGTCAGTATGACATTAAGTAACTTCTGTAGTATTACTATTGCTTCCCAATGTTATTATTCTTGATCAAGTGTGTTTTGACTTGAGTCATTGCATGCCATATACATTTCATTTTATTTTATTTTATTATTTTAAAGATATGGGGGACACTTCAGGTATAAAAGTGGTCATCATACAGGTGAAGTGGGGACCAAAGAGAGGCCCAAACTTTTCTATATACATTTTTAAAGAGACTTATATGATTCTATAAAAAGTGATTTGAAATTTTATTAAAACTATTGATGAATTTGGGAGACAAATTAAATCTTATAATATTTAACCTTTCTTTCTTTTCAGCAATGGGAAGATGTAAAACCTTAACTAAAATGTTCTACAGATTTAATCTCATCCTTTATTTATTGATTTATTTGTTTGTTTACTTATTTATGTTTATATCATTGCTCTTTAGGGAATGCTTTTTTTCAATGTGGGGTACAGTTCAGAATTAGACATATAAGTGGTCATCATACAGGTAAGGTTGGGCCTCCTATTGTTCCCTACTTAACCTGGTCTGGGATCAGATACCCTTATTTATGTTTTGTTCCCCACCTCCCTGCTCCCTGGCAGAGTCTCACTACTGCCAATTCCTTACTTACAGTATGATGATAAATGTTCAGGTTCCGCTTGTGAGTGAAAACATGGTACTCAGTTCTTTGTTTCTGTCATAGATCACTGAGTTGGATAGCTTCTAAATTCTTCTATGATGTTGTAAAGTCCATAATTTTGTCCTTCTTTATGGCTGTGTGATATTCCATTGTGTATATGTACCTCTTTTTTTCTCTTTTTATCCACTCCGCTTTCAATGGGCAGCACTATTGGTTCTATGTTTTTGCTATTTTGAATAGTGCTGTAATAAACATGCATGTGCAGGTATCAATTTGCAGAGTGATTTGAGTTCCTACAGGTATATTATAATAAGGGGCATTCCTGGGTCATATGGAAGGTTAGTGCTTTTAGAAATAACCACACCATTTTCCGTAAGGTTGTTCTAATTTTTACTGCCACTAAAAGTATAAAATGCTTTAAAAAAAAATCAAGGAATGCTATTTTTAAAAACCCTAAAAGCAACTCTTTGTGATGTTTAGGTCAATATTTATCTATTTTTAAAAAATTTTAAGCCTATATTTAGGATGACTCTTTTCAAAACAGATTTCAATTGTACTTTTTAAATCCAATATGACTTTTTTCACTTAGCTAAATAATTATTTCCACTTATATTGTTATGATTAAATTATACAATATTTGATGTTTGATTTAACAAAATTATCATTATCAACATTTTAAATTTGGTTATTATTGTTGTTATACATTTTAATAGATGTCTTCCTTTTACTCTGTCTTCATTTTCCTTCCAGTTTCCTAGGAGTAGAAGGAATTTTTATATTTCTAATTCCTATATTATTTTGAAAATATAGACCTTTCAGTTCCATCTTGTGTGTGTGTGTGTGTGTGTGTGTGTGTGTGTGCTGGTAGTTGTTGTTTGGTCTGTTTGTTTGTTTGTTTGCTTGCTTATTTCTATTTGTTTGTTGGGCTTCTTTTGTCTTCTTCCATGACATAGTCCTGGGTTTGACTCCAGAGATCTGATTTTCACATGTTCAAACATGTTATGTGAATACTTTTAGTATCTTATTCTGCGATCTTTTCCTCCATTTACTTTTTCTTACAGATTATAGTCTGTTAAATTTCTGAAAAAGGAATCGTATTTTTTTTACTCAGCTCTGTATATTTATGGCACTCATGGGCAATAAAGCAACTGTTGTAATTTTTTTATGTTAAAACCTAATAAGAGTAATTTCATTTGTAACTTATACCTTAAAAATCAGACAGAAAGTATTATAATAGAAAACTATTTTTTAAATTTATTTTTTCTACATTGTTGCATTTCATTTCATAACAAATCTGGCTGGGCTCGGTGGCTCAGCCTGTAATCCCGTGCTTTGGGAGACTGACGTAAGTGGATTGCCTGAGCCTGCAGGTTCGAGACCTGCCTGGGCAGTGAGACCTCATCTCTACAATAAATCAAAAAATCAGCCGGGAGTGGTAGCTCATGCCTGTAGATCCAGCTACTTGGAAGGCTGAGGCGGAAGGATCGCTGGAGCCAAGCTGGTCGAGGCTGCAGTGGCCGGGAGCGGATTTTTTATGTTAAAAAAATGGTAGCGCATGCCTGTAATTCTGGCTACTCCGAAGGCTGAGGCGGAAAGATCGCCGGAGCTCAGCAGGTCGAAGTTGTGGTGGCTGGGAGCGGCCACTGCACTCCAGTCTGGGTGATCGAGTGAGATTCCAACTCAAGAAAAAAAAAAAAGAATTCTGGGCGACAGAGTGAGACTCCAACTCAAAAATAAATAAATAAGTAAATAAAATAACAAATGTTCCAAACGTAACAGTTGCTGAAAGTAGTTTTCTTTAAAATTTAAAATGAGTCTTTACCTCAAAATTTAAATTGTTGATTTTTATTATGGTTTTTAACAACAGTATTATTTTGATAAAATCCATTTATAATTAATGTCCTAAATTACTTTAAGTACTTCAAACTTTTGATTTTCTCGTCTTAGTATTTTAAAATGAGAAGATATTTAATTAATAATATTCTGGACTGGTGTTATCCTGTCATTGAGGCAGTTTTGTTTTGTTTTATTTTGCTTTGAGTCAGGGTCTCACTCTATCACCCTGACCAGAGTGCAGTGGCACAAATATGACTCATTGCAGCCTCAAATTCCTGGGCACAAGCAATCTGAATAGTTGAGACTATTGTGCATACCACCCTGCTCAATTATTTTTTTAGAGAGACGAGGTCTCACTATTTTGCCAAGGATGGTCTTGAAATCCTGAGCTTCAGCAATTATTCCATCTTGGTTAGACTCCCAGAATACTGGGATTACAGCTGTGAGCAACCGAGACTAGCCTGAAGTAGATTTTGTATAGCCAAAATTAAATGTCTAATCATAATCTTCTTCCAGAATCTGAGGAATATTAGCTTTCAGTAAGAGGCAAATATATTTTTTATTCCATGTTTCAAAATACTTAGTATATTTCTAATGACTCATGTCTTTCAAAGTTGAACTCAATTTAATGTTTATGTAGATTAAGACCACATTCATAACCATGTTCTTCTAAACTTCAATAAATTTTCCATCAAAGGATCAACTTATTTATTGCCTTTCAATTACCGTAAGACTGTGGGTCTCAAAGTTGTAGTTTCAGAATGCATTTAGTTCTATTGTAAACCTGATACTTTCTGTATGACTTGTATAAGTAAATAATTACGATGTTAGAGATTAAAACTAATAGTTTAAAATATATGCATTGACCAATTTATTTTAAACTAATGCACATAATATATTATGCACAGATATTTTAAACAAACATTTTCTGAGACAAAAAACCCAATAATTTGTAATTATTGTATTCTAGTTTTTTGCAAATTTCTGTAATGTTTGGCTTCTCAGGTAATAGAACCAGTTGAATTCTTACATCTACTTCTGTTTCAGTTCTTATGATAATGTCCTTTAGTTAAAGAATATAGAAAGAAAAACTCGAGCCTTACTCATATGTTAAATATGCAGTGGAAAAGCAAGGCATTTCAATTTTTTTTTCAGATAATTGTTAGTTTTATTGACAGTACACCAAAACTCAGTGGTAATTTTTATAAAGGTTAATTGCCAAATAGAATCTGAAGCCATTTATCAAACATTCCATATTTTATTAATTAAAATCCATTGCTCAATTTTACACTTTGAATAAATTTTAACTGATGCATTTTTTGCAACATCCTGCATTGATCATTAAAAAAATTTTTCACTGAGATATATATATCTATATATTCCAAATATTGAAACATCTAATTATTAAGAAATCCCATTTGCTAATATTAATAATCTTATCAGAAAATACTTTAAGTATTAGAATACTATCAAACATATGGGACAGATACAGGTTTTTCAAAATTTTATTTTTATTTAAAATATTGAATTTTATTATTGGTAATAAATGCTACCATTTGTTTCCTATGAAGTGGTAGGGTACCTTTTTACACATTCAAAACAATGTCTACCAAATACCCAACGTTATGCAGCAATGGTTCTTCTGAAACTATATCAAGTAAAAACAATATTCCATTAGAAAACATCCAGTTTAGCTCAAAGCTAACAACTCAAAGTATCACATATATGCTTTTCTTGAAAATGACAATCACATTTCATAACACAGTAGAGGGGCTTCACATGTATTTCCAATTTATTCACACAGAATATGACAATGATATGTGTTCAAGGGTGCCAATTTATTTATGTATATTTTTAATCAAAGGGTGCCAATTTATTTATGTATATTTTTAATCACAGAAAAATTGCCTATTTTTTTCTTTATTTTTTTGCTCTTTTTGTATAGCATTGAAGAATACAAGGAGTCTCAGTATTGTTTAGAACCCCCTTTGGATGACATCAGTGTTTTTAAAATTAATTTTTAACTGACAAAAATTGTGCATATTTCTGGTGTACAACATGATGCTTTTATATATGTAAACACTATGGAATGGCTAAATCAAAGACACATTGTTTTGCAGCATCACTGCCAATATCAGCACAGTAAAAACAGAAAATACATCCTATATTTATTATGCAAATAGTTTCATCCTCTAGGACCTCCTGACAGGGTCTCAGAGATTCCCAGGGTTCTAGAGACAACCTTTTAAATAGTATTGCCTTAAAGCAATTTTCTGTGTCACATTCTCAGTTCTTAGGATTTTTTTTTTTTTTGAGTCAGAGTCTCACTCTGTCGCACAAGCTAGGTTGCAGTGGCACACTCAACGGCCATCCCAACATCGACCTGCTAGGATCTGGCAATTCTTCTGCTTCAGTCTTACAAGTAGCTAGAACTACAGGCTTGTGCCTGTATGCCTGGCTAATTTTTGATTTATTATAGAGACGAGGTCTCGCCAAATTGCCCCGGCTCTTCTCAAACCTGTGGGCTCAGGCAATTCACTCACCTTGGTGCTGCGATTGCAGGCTGCGATTGCAGGCTGAGCCACCGCGTTCCTTAGATTTTATGTAAACATGTCACATGGAAGAATAACATGTAATCTGACATAATTCAGGAAGATACTTTTATTGAATAATTTTATGCATAACATAACTACCAAATTTGGGTTCTCGATATTATGTTCCAATCTACATTGTGAAAACATGTTGAAGGGGGTTAGCCTAATTGTTACTCTGTGAGCCCTCTATGCCAGGACTACCAAATCATTGTCATTTATGAACATAATTAGCACATCTCATTAGCTAATGAAGATAATGGCCATTAAAATTCATTCCTAATTTATGGTTCCCCCTTTATCACAATTTAACAACAATGCTGTATCAGGATAACAACAAAAATGGCTTACAAATGACCCCTACACTAATAAACAAGTAGCACCTTGTATCAAGGAGCAAAAGATTATTTATTCATTGCATTCCTAATTATATCATCTAGTGTCATGGTATTCCTGATCACTTTCCAATGTGATTTAGTCAATGCATTCTGAAATATGATTTTTATGTAAAAAATACAAAGCTATACACCCCACAAAATATTACTATTTTTCTTTAGCAGTGCTTATACAGAATAACTTACCATCAGTTACTATGTTCCAAGCATTTAAGTAAAACTTGAAAAATTATTGATACAAAAGACTATGAAGCATTCATAAGTAATATGATCTTATCCTAACGTGGAAATGTTCCATTTTTTCAAACGTCTTATTTTTTGTTTTTGTTTTTGAGTCAGTCTCACTCTGTTGTTGAAGTGTACTGGCACAATCACGGCTACCGCAGCTTCGGCCTGCTGGACTCATGTGATCCTTCAGTCTCAGTCTTCCAAGTATCTGGAACCACAGGCATGTGCCAACACTCCTGGCTCTTTTAAAAAATTTATTGTAGAGACAAAGTCTCACCATGTTGTTTGGGCTGATCTCGAACCCCTGAGATCAAGCAATCCTCTCGCCTCTGCCTCCCAAAGTGCTGGGATTACAGACTTGAGTCACTGCGTCCAGCACAAACTTCTTATTTTTTATATAAAGATTATCTTTCTGTTTTTTAATGTTAAGTTCACATTTAAAAATATAGAAAAAGTTCATAAAATTTATACTCATTAACATTCTCAAAAAGATAGTATGCAATTAAAATATTTGAGGATTACTGAAAATATGCATTTAACTATTTGAATAAAAATGTTGAGTTAGGAATTAACTGATTACTAACATCACTTTGAGGATGAATGTTTTAGTTATCTATCACTATGTGAAAAATTGCCACAAATCTATTGGATTAAAACAGCATCCACTTATCTCACAATTTCTGTAAATTAGACCTTGAGGCCTGAGTTAGCTAGCTCTCACAAGCTGAGCAATGTATTGGAGAGGGCTATGAGTCCATATAAGGCTCAAGTTTTTCTCTAAGCGCATTCAATTTATTAGAATAATTTTATTCCTTGCAGTTGTAGGAAGAAGTTTCCCATCTTCTTGCTTTCTGTCTACCAGATGTCCCTTTCAACTTTGAGAAATAGCTGTTAAGCTAAATAGTATCTTTAAACCCAGCAGGAGGAACAGCCAACTATGACAAAGTCTTATATAACAAAACATACTCACACCCTATCCCATCATATTCTTGCATCTTGCTCACACTCAAGAATAAATGATTAAGTAGTACCTATACAGTAGGCAGTGAGAATCTTCTATCCTCTGATCCAGAACTTTTTAAGTTCTTCTGAAATTCACTCCCTTCCAACCTCATCAACTCAAAAGTCTAAAATTTAAATCAAATTCAAATATATATGAGAGGTCTAAATGTAATCCATTAAGTGGAATTCCTGGAACACAATTTTCAATTTGTGACCCTGTGGAAATACAGAGACAATTTATAGGCTTACAACACTTCCAATTTATAATGGTGGAACAGGCATATGACAATAGTTATAAACATTCTGGCATAAAAAACATGAAAATGAAATATAAGCAGAAATAACTGGTCCATAACAGTTCAGAAATGTTGAGTTTTCTTGATTGGGTTTCAGGGTCTAGGTAAAATGGTAAAAGGATGACTGTGGTTCTTGGTTGAGAAAATCCTAATCTCTTGGAAGAGATTTTGTGTGATTAAATACTCTGAACTTCTGATCTTCCTAAGGTTTTAGCTAAAAGCTGTGCAGTCACATTATTCAATGTTTTCATAGACCATATTTTCATTTACCATTTTTGACAGACCTCCTTCTCCATCTGAAGAGGTCAACAATTTTTGAAAGACTCCGGTTCAGCTTATTTTTATTAATTCTTCAATCTATCTCTCTTCTCTCTCATTTTACTATAAGCATCAAAGAAACCAGGCAGGATTTGTGGTATTTAGGTATTTACTTGACCCTTGAACAACACAGGGGTTTGGAGCATCAACTCTTTACACAGTTGAAAACCATATAAAAACTTTTGGCTCCTTTAAAACTGAAATACTACAAACAGCCTACTCTTGACCACAAGCCTTACTGGTAACATAAACATTTGAGTAACAGATATTTTGTATGTTATAGGGATTTATACTGTACTTTTACAATAAATTTAACTAGATAAAAGAAAAAGTTATTAAGAAAATTATAAGAAAGAAATATATTTACTATCCTTAAGTGGACAAGGATCACCATAAAAATCTTCTTTCATATTGTCTTCACTTTAAGTAACTGAAGGAGAAGATGAAAAGGTGGACTTTGTCTTGTACTCTTAGGAGTGGTGGAGGTAGAAGAAAATCCAGGTATAAGTGGATCCATACAGTTCAAACTCATGTTATTTAAAGATCAACTATATATCTATTTTCGCCATTTAAAGACTCTAATTTGCACATAATCACTGGACACAGTTTTGCTAATCTTCTGTTACTGTATAACCCCAAAATGACTCCTTTCTTCTAGTTTTCAGTAAAAGTCCTCACTTCCTTCTGAGTCCTCCCTGACACCTCTTTCAAATACAGTTTCCTAACATTCTGTTCCACAGCATTTAGACTTTTTTTCTCATGCTTTTAAAAATTCTTCCAGCTTCTACCAACATTCTGCTTCCCAAAGCCACTAATTTTTATTTATTTATTTAGCTATTTATTTATATTTTTATATTTTTAGGTATTTGTTACAACAGTACTGCATATGCAAGTACCAAAATTTGTATTGATTTTATAGTTGCTTAACAAATTATCTCAAATTTTCCTTAGGTCAGCAGTTTGCTTGTGGTTTACCTAGTTTCTTTACTCAGGGTTTCATTTGTTGAAATCAAGGTTTTAAACAACAACAGATGCTGGTGAGGATGTGGAGAAAAAGGAATGCTTCTACACTGGTGGGAATGCAAACTAGTGCAACCTCTTTAGAAGACAGTGTGGCAGTTTCTGGAAGAACTAGAAATTGACCTTCCATATGACCCAGCAATTCTCCTATTAGGAATATATCTACAAAATAGATACCTGACATGTATGTTTGTTGCAGCTTTATTCACAATAACAAAAACAGGGACTCAACCATGTTGCTCATCAATGCTGGACTGGATAAAAAAATGTGGTATATATACACAATGGAATATTATGCAACCATAAAGAAGGATAGACATGTGGACTTCACAGCAACTTACGGATTTAGAATTGATCATACTCAGTGATCTATTACAGAAACAAAGAACAGAGTACAATATGTTCTCACCCTTAAGTGGACCTTGAACAATTATATTACTATAAGAAAGGGACTGTGGGAAACTGTCAGTGGAGGGGGTTGGGATTGGTAGTTGAGGGAAATTGCTAGGGGAGGGAGGGGCACACCTCAACAACAAGGGTACCTGCATAATCAATGTTTGTGTACTTAATCCTAAATTGTACCCCCCATCTTTATAATAAAAAAGTTAGTAAATAAATAAATAAAAAGAAATCAAGGTTTTCACCAACGCTTGACTTCGTGTGAACCCCAGGGTCAATACAGATGGAGTTGACTAATTACTAATGCAAGCTTTCCCTGAGGTCTTTGTATAAAACTGGACAACAGACACCTCTTGGCTATCCTTTTAGTATTTGAATAGCTGAAGATTCTATTTCTAATAGTGATTATATTGGGCATATAAGTATGTAATAATACTGATAATTATAAAGATTCATGTCATAAATATTGGGCCTTGGTTATAAAATAATTAAAATTTAATAAAAATAATTAAAATTATTGTTTTGATTTAAACATAAAAATTTTTAAATCATAGATCCCATAGTTAATTTATTCATAATTTATTAGCAGATTTTTGCTGATTCAATATAATATCAGAAATACTCATTTAAACTTAAACAGTATTAAAATATCTAAGGTTCTGTGCATTTTTAACATTATAAACACATAAGTTTTCATATGGTATATTTACCATTTCTACTGTTTAGGTGCAATTATTGAATACTGATTGAAACCAGTGTGGTTAGTTAAGATGGTTAACAAGTAAATGAGAGAATATTTGATAAGGAGAGATATTGAATATGAGTTTTCCTGGGAGGAGGGCATGACTTTGGGTGAAAAGCTTACTTCAACAAAGATCTTCAAATACATGTATTTGTTTTTTCTTTACTGATACACTTACAGATACATTCTGATTTTTTAAAATACAAATTTAAGTTCTTCTTTTGATTTGACCTGGCTCTTAAGAAAAACACAATTAAAATAATAGCAAAGAATTATAATATTTTTATTATACTGCCACATAAAACCTTTGCTGTCATTATTTCGGAAAAACATGCAGAAAATTTAGTTTTTGTGACTGTATAACAAACCTGAATATGCAATAATGGGAAATGAACTGAAATTCAATAATAACTGCGGGAGTCCAGCCCCGCAAGGGTCGTGAGATTTCCTGAAGGAGAGACGGATAGGCGAAGGATGAAAATATTACACTCGGGCACCTGCTTCCTGAACAGATGACAATTTAATGTTAGTTAACACAGAGCTTTTACACCATTCGTAAAGGGGCAAGACAAAGAAAATTCCTTCATGTACATATGTTCTACAAGTTACCACCATCTAGTGGTCTTAGCAACAAACAAGCCAAGAACCCTGTAAACATTCAGACAATGAGTCTTATTCATAAGGCCAAAGATGATAGTTTTAGTCCAAAGTCCCGAATTACAGTCCTTGAACTGTCTCCAGAAAGTTTCCAAGTCCAAAGTTCTTCATGTGCAGTAGTTTTCCTTCTGGGGCTTTATGACCTCAGAGCGTTGTAATCACCTTTCTTGTCCAGGTGTCTCTGTTACTTTTCTCTTATCCTGCAGTACTTGTTTCTAAAGAGAACTCAAAAGAAACTTTTAGTAATGTTTCCCAGGTCCCCAAGGTTGCTTTCTGTCTTTAGCTAAGTTGTCATAAAAGTGCCTGATTAGTATATTATGAGTTCAGTGAAAACCCACTCTATAAATGTTAACTTAGAGTTTTAACTATTTAATTAAGTAAAACCCTTAACGATTAATCTTTATCCTAAGTCAGTGAAAACAGTGTTATAAATCAACTACATAACTCCTAGATAAGTGTTAGAACGTATAATGAATTCATAATGAACTTACTACAAACTTGTGCTTCTAAAAAACCTTATGTCTAAACACTAAACTACATAATTCTAAATCAAATAAGGAGTGGATATACTTATATCATTTATTACTTAAGCAATATCTAGTAACTTATAACCAAGTGAAAGAAAGCATTCTTGATGTGCTTCAGAGTTTAACCCTTGCATATGTTAGAAAAGGACAAACGGCATAGTGGGAAATGAAAAATGAACCATGACATTCCCAGATTAGCTGTGAGTACTTCGCATAAACATGCCATTTTCTTCTTCCACGACTGCACAGAATTTCTTCAGCCATACCAACAGCAAAGATGGAAGACAGAAGGGCCTCAGCTGCCCGGACTCGCTTTGCGGCCGGGGGGTCCTCAGTGCACCTGGACCTTGTCAATCACGCGGGCCTCCAAGGCTGGCTCCCAACAAATAACACGGATAGCTTTGAAACAATGACATATATGATAAGTAAGAATACACTTTGGCTGGGCTTGGTGGCTTGGCCTATAATCCCAATACTTTGGGAGGCCGAGACCAGTGGATTGCCTGACCTGTGGATTCGAGACCAGCCCTGACAACTTGGAAAGCTCTCTTCTCTGCAATAAATAAAAAATTAGCCAGGTGTGGTAGTGTGTGCCTGTAGTTCTGGCTACTTGGAAGGCTGAGGCAGAAGAATTGCCCGAGCCCAGCAGGTCAACACTAGGGTGGCTGTGAGTGTGCAGTGCACTCTAGTCTGGGCAACAGAGTAAGCCTCTGACTCAAAACAACAACAACAACAACAACAACAACAAAGAATATACTTTTAAGCAACTGAATATATATATGTATACATACATACATATTTTTTTTTTCTGCTGACAAATTCCTTCTCTAGTTAGGAGTGTACTTTTGCTGTTTCTAAAAACTCAGAAGTGCAAATGAATACTGTTGAAATGTTCTCTAAAATAATTGATACACTTGTAAACATTAGGCACACTGAAATTGTTAAAGTAGTACCCAGAAAGGATGATTGAAAGCAAGATATGAGCCGGACTCAGCCTGTCATCCTGTGGCTTTGGGAGGCTGAGGTGAGTGGATTGCCTGAACCCGCGGGTTCGAGACCCGCCTGGGCAGCGAGACCTCATCTCTACAATAAATAAAAAAATCAGCAGGGCATGGTAGCGCATGCCTGTAATTCTGGCTACTCGGAAGGCTGAGGCGGAAGGATCGCTGGAGCCCAGCAGGTCGAGGCTGCGGTGGCCGGGAGCAGCCACTGTACTCCAGTCTGGGTGACTGAGTGAGACTCCAACTCACAAAAAAAAGAAAAAAAAAGAAAGTGAAATATGAGCTGGGCTCGGTGGCTCAGCCTGTAATTCCGCACCTTTGGGAGGCTGAGGTGAGTGGATTGCCTGAGCCCGCAGGTTCGAGACCCGCCTAGGCAACTTGGCAAGACCTCATCTCTGCAATAAACAAACAAACAAAAATATTAGCCGGGCATGGTAGTGTATGCCTGTAATTCCGGCTACTCGGAAGGCTGAGGCAGAAGGATCACCAGAGCCCAGCAGGTCGAGGCTACGGTGACTGGGAGCTGCTACTGCACTACAGTCTGGGCTACAGAGTGAGACTCCAACTCAAAAAAAAAAAAAAAAGAAAAAGAAAAAGAAAGTGAAATATGTTTCTTAATAAGAAAATATTATAAATGATTTCCAGAAAGTGCTTGAATGGATTGTTTCATTACATTTTAATAAACGTACATGACACAGCAAATGGAGATGTTTGTGACATTTTCTAAGTTGTTTTCAAAATGCTAAGGACAAATAAAAATTAACTCTTCTTAGCCAGATTTTAAACAGTTAAATCAAGACACTGTGTCACAATGAGACTCAGAGTCACACATTAGACTCATGCAAAGGGTGTTTTTTATTTTGTAATAGCCTTGGAGCAGAGGCAAAATGATCCACCTTATGCTCTTTGACTTATTCCTAATGGTAGCCTTAGCAGAACATGTGAACTATACATAAATAGGTCCCTATGTGCTCACATGTGAGTGTCCATCAGTTAGAATATTCATATGCTCGTATGAGACTTTCCATAAGCTAAATATTCAAATAACTCAGTTCTTAAAATTACTGCTTAGGAACTGGATGTAATGACTCAAGTCTGTAATCCCAGCAATTTGGGAGGCTGAGATGAGAGGATTGCCTGTGCCCAGGGGTTCTGCCTGGGCAATGTGGCGAGACCTCATCACTACAATATATCAAAAAATTTCAGGACATGGTAGTGCATGCCTGTAGTTCCAGCTACTTGGAAGGCTGAGGCAGAAGGATCGTTGGAGCCCAGCAAGTCAATGCTGGGGTGGCTGTGAGCATGCCACTGCACTCCATCCAGCCTGGGCTACAGATTGAGACACTGAATCAAAAAAAAAAAAAAAGATACTGTTTAGAAATCCTTCCTCATCCCAAATTGTGTGAGCATGAGTTGCAATGCCTGCATCCTCGACTAGTAGTGAAGAATTCAAGTTGAAATGACAGACTACCCGGACACTGATTGTATTATCACTAGTTTCTAGATTTCAACTTGGAAATCAGCCACATCAGATTCTATTTACCACTAATTTTAGGGAAAGTCATTTTGGAAAAGGTCAGTATAGGCTGCCTAGAAACCATGAAGTTTCTGAATAGTATGTGTTCTAATGAACTCTGAGACTTATGGCTCCAAATATAGATAGATGGACAGATGGATAGATAGATAGATAGATAGATAGATAGATAGATAGATAGATAGATAGATAGATATAGACAGACATATACTTAGATGGTTATAAATAGCTTAACAATTGATAGATTAAGAGAGCATTAACAAGTGACTGTGTCTCTTTTTCTTCAGACTACTTCTAGAACATTACATCACATTACGTAGTTTTCTCTTCTCAATGGGTGTTACTATATTTCTCATGTACCTGATCTTAATGAATTAAGTCCTTAACTTTCAGTCCTTGTGCGATCCTTTCTAGACTCACAGTGCTTTACCAAATAATTTTCTTCAGCTTTATGTTTTTTCCTAAATGCCAAAGTTTTCTGACAGTTCTACTTTGATGAACATTCATACTTAACTTTTTCTTTTCATTTTTCTTTTTAACATCTAGGATTATCTGACATATAGTCTACTTGCTTATTTACCTATTTGAGTGTATATTTCCTCTCTTCTTCACCTCCTCATCACTGAAAATATTAGTACCACCAGGGCAGGTGCTCCTATATATTTTCTTTACTGCTGCATCTTCAGTATAAATATAATGTTGGCACATAATATATACCCATTGAATAGTTGTTGAAAGAATAGTCTGTTTCTCTTGACTTATTCCCAAGGTATTTGAGGAATCTATTTGACTTTCATAAGTGTAATTCTCATAGGTTTTAAGAAATAAAGATTATGTATCCAAAAACATTGTCATTAGGACATGTTTAGCTGATTTTGACTAAGAAGTTCAGGTAATAAGAATAATTCATATGTCTTTTGCTTTTAGGTTGTGAAAGGCCTTTATTAACCTCTGAATGAATACATTTAACTTTTAGTTTCCTTCTTTCAATATTGGCTTTCCTATGTTAACAATTTATGTTATATGTTTGTATATAACCAATATTATGTTGTATAATAGATATAATGTATGCATTATAAAATATCACTAAGTTTTATTTAATTTATTCATATATCTGAAGAGCACAATTACAGAACAATATATACTTCTTATTGATTTACAATGTACTTCTGTTAATCATATAGTATTTTAGGTTATATTAGATTCTGTCTCCTGCATTTCTATTTTGATCTTTCATATTTTCTTGACCTTAAATTGCATTAATTATTGAAATGATAAAATATCAAATGTATTTGTAATAACTGTTATAAATATAATTTTCATATTATATAAAACACTGCTAATACTTTATATTTTAATATTGACTATATAACAAACCAGCACTAAGTGTATGCATATTATAACTATGAAGTTAATACTCAAACATTAACAAAGGGCATATCGCATCCATCCTAATGATTGAAGTAACAAGAATTCAGATAACAAAACTAAATTGCTCAAATCTGCATAGCTAACAACTGTGAGAGCTAAAATTTAAACTGGAGCTCTGTCTCAAAATATCATTCCCTAAAAACAATAATAGTAATTCACCTCTGAAAATTTACCTTCTCAAAAAATGTACTTGCTATCCAATCTTTTTCATGTTTAATGTATAACATAAAAATATTTTAAAACTATACGTAGATTTATGTAAGCATTGAAAGGAGTTTCATGTATTTTTTTTTTTACTTTCCTACAGGACTCAACCACAGCACTATTTAAGAAAATATATCACAAAATATTCCTAAAGTGACTTACAAGGTAAAATTTATCATATCTGTTATATTAAAATGTTATAGAAATGTCAAAATTGTTGTCATACAGCTTCTCTTAAAGATCTTCTATAACTATACTGAGCTATATAGAGATTTGAAGGATAATTTTCTTCAGTACTTTAAAATCACTCTTTTAAATATATCATTTAATGCATTATTTTCTCTAACAAACTCTTGAATTCTCAATATGCATTGACATTATGCCAAATGTTATAGGAATCCCTAAATTTTATAGGAATCTCTAAATTTTCTTTGAAATTCAATACATAGAGATAGAACCGTTTCTGGCTAGTACTCATTTATTTGTGTAAATCTGTTTAATAAAGTTATTAAAATAAAAAGCCTCATCTTTGAACAGCAATTAATTATAAGTATGGATATTGAAAAAGATACATTGACCATAGATAAAACACACTTTTGCCAAATTGGTGAGTGATTAATGGCATCTTATATACAATGACTTTACATTTTAAAAAAATCTACCTATTTGAATTTCTCATCAAAAAATGAATTATAAGAAAACACATGAAGTCAAAGGTGCTGCTTTAGATTGTGTAGTTTAAAAATCACTTAATCACACATATTCTATATGGTTCCTTGATTTTTTTATATTAATATTCATATATCATTAAATTCTCATTATTTATTTAAATGAAAAGATAAAAATGCTGATATTTAAATACATTCAATATTTTCAAAGTCAAAGTCTATTGTATTACATAATATGCTTATGATTATTTTTAAAAGTCAACTCTACACATGGATCTGCTTTTTTGATAATATATTAAACACAAAGCAACAACCACAAAAAAATAAAACAAACTGTGTTCCATTCGCTCTAAAGATATAAGTCTACACAGTTTTCAAGTGTGGGTCCCTCTTGTGTCATCCCCAGCATCTGCCTGTGGACTCTCTACTCCTCAGGATACTCAGAACTGGATCACCTTAGAAACTATGAGCAAGGCTGAGGACGTATCCAATATGCAGCTACATATTTTGTTTGAAAATAAATTTTAGGAGCCAGGTTCGGTGACTCAGCCTGTAATCCCACGCCTTTGGGAGGCTGAGGTGAGTGGATTGCCTGAGCCCGTGGGTTTGAGACCTGCCTAGGCAGTGAGACCTCATCTCTACAATAAATCAAAAAATCAGCCGGACGTGGTAGCGCATGC
>NW_007260563.1:204880-212479 GCF_000164805.1 Carlito syrichta | reverse complement strand
CTGCACTCCAGTCTGGGCGACAGAGTGAGACTCCAACTCAAAAAAAAAAAAAAAGAAAATAAATTTTAGGTGCAGGAATACATTGGAGTAAAAACAAGCAAGATATAAAAACCATATTATGAAAGATTTGGTGGTGTATTTCACTCAGTTATCTTCATCAATCACTTTATCACAAGAAAACACAACTTTTCTTATTATGGTGAGCATACTTTATAATTATAAGAAAAATGCAGTGGGTTTGTGTGTGCATTAATTTATATGTCCCAGGATAGAAATAAAAATGCAAAACTTTGAAAATTACAAATAAAAATTTATAATGTATTGTTAAATTATGTATTATACTTATAGTTTTCAGCACCACCCTTAAGGCTATAGGTAATTGTAGACAATTATATTTACACTGAATAATTTGTTCTGCATGTCAGAGCTACATTTCATAGCCCAACTTCAAAAAGAGTTGATGTAGCTTGTAGAACATCACAAATTGTACCTTAAAAGTTAAGGCTTAATTGCTTTTAATATTAGCCCAAGCTTTCATATCTTTAAGTCAAATTCACACAAATTTTTATGCTATGTAAAGGGGAAGAATATCGTACTATTTACCTACAGAATTTAATGTAAATAAATTTGTCAGACTCTAACATTATTGGAATTTATAAAAACAAAAAAGGATAAAAAAAGAACTGAAAGAAGAAGTTGTACCCTAACAGTGTTTGTAGGTTGAGCCCTAATTGTATCTTTATATTGACTTTATAGTAAACCTTACTTAATCTCTGTCACTTCTAAATCATTTCTAAATTGTTATTGTTAGTTATAACATTTTGAGGACTTCAATATTAAAACAAATTAATGAGTGAAGACAGACTTCGGGTTAATATTTTTGAAAAATAAAATTTTTACTAGATTATAGATTAATCGTGTTTGAAATTTTTATCTCAGTTTACATCCTTTAAAAATAAAAATCTCTGGTTTGGAGTCAACAGTTTCCTAAATTAAGGTTATAGGCTTATATTTCAGAACAATGTTCAGAGTGTACTTCTCTTCTATAATTTATAATGGTAAAATTTTCATCAATTTTTCAGAAAGAAAATTTTTATAAAGGTGTATTTTCACTTTAGATTAAGTATTGCTTTGTACTTACAATAGAATTTAAAATATGCCTGTGTATTTTTTAGTCAAGTGAAACAAACTGGATCATATTATAATATAGTTGATGATTACGGCATGATTTTTAAAATTTTCCCAAGTTTAGTAGGAAATCATAATAAGGGAAAAGTGAACGTCAAAGAATATACTCAAGCAAACATGCATTACTGCCTTTCCAAAAAATAAGTTTTTTTAAATCCACAAAAATGTTATGAGGTAAACTTGTGCAAATGATGTACTGACTTTCATTAATACTTACTTTTTACAGATTTACATATGTAAATTATGTAAATAATGTCATTTATTGCTCAAAATTACTGTATGATATGTGTAATTATTACTCCCCAGCAGAACTGTGAATAAAATTAAAATGGTGTTAATTTATAAGAACTTAGAGCTTATTTTTAAATATTAATTAAAACAAGTTATTACATAAATTCAACATATGCTTACATTTTTATTCTTAAGTATAGAGGAGCAAGACTTGTCAAATGCACTACAATCATCAGGGAGCCTCTACCTGTAGAAAGTCACCCAAGATTTACTTCCTTACTTATGTTTGGTTTGAACTGGTAAAAATTCTGGTTTCTAGCTACAGTTGTTGAGACAGATACATTCTGTTTCCTAAAGAAGAAATTCTGGTAATAGGCATGACAATGTTCTCTGTTCATGAGAATAGTGGCATTCAACATTTTCACTGCTTCTGCTGCTGCTTGTTTGGGTGAAGGAGGCCATGGATAGAAGAATTTGTGCTCATGTCTCAGGGATGAACATTTTTCTCTTGTCTGTAGTCATGGTAGATTTATAAGCACTTGTTATCGTCTGGGGGACAGAATCAGGCTGACAGTTTATGAGAAAGGATATTATTATGTACTTTCAAGTTTCTTGTACGTTTATAGATGAACAGCATTATTCATGTGGCTTAAAGTCAAACATCTCTTTCACTTTCTCAGCAGTGGCAGCTGTTTGAAACATGTCTCACTGAAGAAATAATGTGGATTCAGTCTATAGTAAATCCGTCACCTCAGTATTTAAAATCTCACCAAAATCTTCAGTTTCTCCTAAAAATAACCTCATGACACTTTTAAAAAAAATCAGTGATCACACATTTTGCATTTAATTTATCTAAATCAGTAAAAATATAATATGTATCTATATATAAATATTTTTATTGTTTTGTAATATTGCATAGTAAAAGGATTATCTACCAGAAAAAAATATATGAATTAACATTTAGAAATACAGTATCATCTTTGAACTAACTGCAAATTTTCTCATAAATCTTTCTCTCAATATTCTGCCACTTTTCACTTTAACTATGCTTCTTATAATTTTTCTGTTACCAATTAACTAACAGAATATATTATTGAAAAGTCATATTGCCTAAATATTTTGTCTTAAACTACTAGAATTGTTCTTTTCCTGAAAATAAATATTTCATTAGTCTATTAGAATACACCATTTCTTCTTACCTAGTCTGCCATCTTCACGACTTAACCATATGGAGGAGAGTGTCCTTATTTATTTTTATGTTCTATGTTTTTGCCTACCGTACTGTCCCTGCTACCTCCTTCTCAAGGGGAAGTTGTCATGACTTGGCATAAGATAAATTCATAAAAATTAATTGAATTGGAATAAGAGAGGAAAGTGATAAGGGCCAATTTAATATAATATACCTCTAAAAATTACATAGGGGTTTCAGGAGGCAGAGATTTGATGTATGGAGGGGTGGAACAGTTTATAGACTCAAGATACATGAGTTTGACATTTCTTATGGGATTAACGAAAATAGTAGGCTGGATGGTTGAGAAGGCATTGACTGTATAAGAAAAAAAAAAACTATAGTTGATATGGTGCCAATGAATGAGGGAGAAAGAAAGAAGAAAAACAGAAGGAAAATGTCAGGGGTTGAACTGAGCACAAGTAAAAGAACTGAGTGGTCATGCATTGTAGTAGTTGCTTAAACTACCATCTGATGTTTCCTTAGTTTGAGAAAACAAGAAAAGATTTCCCAAATGCCAAGTGTTTTCATTTCATGCATGTAATTATTGAATGCACACTTTAAACCAGTTACTATGTGATTTGGATATATACTATCATTTAATATTTAGAATAATCCAATTAGACAGGCATGGCTTCTATTTTATTGATATGAAGCTGAATCCTTATTGATTGTGAATCTTCTAGGAGCCCACCTTTTGCTCTTTACCATCAGGTTGATGGGGATGTATATAAATAGTTTTATTTACCCAGGTATGCATCTTAGTTGAGGCCAACCAGTAATTAGAGCTATTAGTTTCCTTAATTATGGATACATTATTATTATTATTTTTTTTTTTTGAGTTGGAGTCTCACTCTGTTGCCCAGACTGGAGTGCAGTGGACACTTCCAGCCACCACAGCCTCAACCTGCTGGGCTCCAGCGATCCTTCTGCCTCAGCCTTCCAAGTAGATGGAACTACAGGCACGCGCTACCACGCCTGGCTGATTTTTGATTTATTGTAGAGATGAGGTCTCGCTGCCCAGGGGGGTCTCGAACCCGCAGACTCAGGCAATCCACTTACCTCAGCCTCCTAAAGGCGCGGGTTTACAGGCTGAGCCACCGAGCCCGGCTACATGATTATTTTCTTTGCATTTTTGCTTCTTACTTTCCTTCAAGTAAAATACAAAAACTACTATTTCAAATCCCTTCAAAGCATGTTCAAAATGTTGCTTCTTCATGCATTTTTCCTTCCTCAAGTTTTTATACCTTTCATCAAATTCTCAATAGATCTTTGACTTAAAAGGGTTTTGAGTAAATAAAAACAACAACAAAGGGATAGACAAACATTATATTGAAATAAGGAAACAGCTGTGTTTATAAATGGTTTTACTAATTACAGTAAGCAGTAATTGATGTACACAAAAAAATAAATAGTTACCTGAATAAAGTTTGTGCAAACGGAGAGGAGACTTTTTAAAGACAGTTTTATAAATGGGTAATTTAGCCTTGTACATATTTTCTGAATTAATTGCTATGTATTTAATTTTATGATTTATTGAATTAACTCCTGACTTAACTGTGTAGTAAGCACTTTTTGTCTATACCCACCACCTTTTGTATTTATCGGAGTTTATGGATGATATTTTCCATAATTTCACACACAACCGCTTCACCTTCCATAAAGCGATAGTGATTCTCTAGCTAACTATTAACCATCATGTCCTCCCTTCAATTAAAACAAGGACAGCAACAATCACAGCATCTCAACAACACTGTGTCCTTTTAGTCTTAAGGGCTTAGCAAACAAAAATAGTAATAACATTAGCTAGTTATTACATTACATTATCTATTATTCCTTCTGTAAATATGTGTCATTAAGATTCAAAGCTACGTAGAACATAGTTGCCAAATACTGATAAACAACACTGAGGATTTCTGTGTTACCACAGACATGTGAATGTATTTATTGTGCATTATATGTATGGATATGTGTATGTGTGGTGTGGGTGTTTTTGAATAGAGGACTGTGACTTAACTCAAGTCACATCATTCCATCTTATGAGCATTTTTGAGCGATTAGAGTGTCAAGCCTTTTATCCAACACTGCAGTGTAGGTTAATTATCTCTCTGAGTGTTCTTAATAATCTGATAAGGTAGATATTGCTTGCCCCATCTCTTCAAAGAAGAACTTATTAAACAACTCAATTTAGATGAAATGGGCATTCACATTAAGGTTTTCTGGCTATAATTTTAGTACTTTCTCTTGTACCACAATAGGCCTTTTTGACATCTATTTTGTTTTTCCCTCTTTATGCTGTGATTTCTACTTTACTTCAGAAAAATAATTTGTTTTTACTAACATTCATTCTTGGATTCAAATACAGGCATATTTATGGGGATATAAAAATTATTTATAACCACTTTAAATACAGCTTTGCTTATTTCAGACTAGAATGTACTACAATTTAATATCATCTATCTCAACATTATTGCAGAAATGGTGTATTCAGACTGTTTTGTATGAAGGTAAAATAAAGTTTGGAACTGATTCTACTGTGAATGTGAGCTTATTTATTAAGCCTGTTTTGCAAGAACAAGAAAAGCCATTGTGTTGAACTAAAGACGTACGTACTAACAAATGACCATTTAGTTCTGATTTAATGCGACTCTTGGGCACCAGTAAATCACTTAGGGAGATACCCAGTCAAATATAAGATCTTTAAGTTCTGAGATTCCTTATCAGTTGTTGCTTTATGCACTAAACTCAGACATTAAATCTGTTTCCCGAAGACTAAATACATTAAAGAAAAACATAGTTACGGTATGCATACTTTCTTTTTCTCTCTCTCTCACTCTCTCTCTGGCATTCACTAACGAAATTTTTTTACTAGGTTCTTTGTTTATCCTACTGACCTATAATTTTTTTTTTCTTTGAGTCAGTCTCACTCTGTCACCCAGGCTGGAATGCAGTGGCATGCACACGGCCACTGCAGCCTCAACCTGCTGGACTCAGGTGATCCTTCCACCTCAACCTTCCAAGTAACTGGAACTACAGGCATGTACCACCACACCTAGCTGATTGTTTTATTTTGTTTTGTTTTTTGTTGATAATAGAGATGAGGTCTCTCTGAGTTGCCCAGGCTAGTCTTGAACCCCTGGACTCAGGTAATCCTCTCGCCTGGGCCTCCCAAAGTGCTGGGATTACAGAACTGAGCCAATGCACCTGACCTATACTTTTTTCAAAGTCAACTGTAGGTAAAAGGATATTATAAGTTATAAAATGCATTTGATAATAAAATGGTACATTATGTAATATCATGTAAAATTCAAATAATTTAATTTTTCATATTTT
Organism: Carlito syrichta; assembly: GCF_000164805.1. NCBI lineage: Eukaryota > Metazoa > Chordata > Mammalia > Primates > Tarsiidae > Carlito > Carlito syrichta. Next base: position 206,499 of record NW_007260563.1, on the reverse strand, counting down.
AAAAATCATAAAGTATAGAAAGCATATAACATTTGCATCTATTTATCATAAGCAAACTTTTTTGGTTTTGTTTCCAGCCATGAAATTCTGTAAACATTTTAGACTGAAATAATTTCATGAACTTTTAAAAAACTATGAGTATTGGAATTGTCTGATAATTGTGGAAGTATATAATTTACTTAAATATGTTTCATTTGTTATTTTCCACTGTGGTGGTGGTGATGGGACTAGTTCAATGTGTATATTTCAGTTGAGAATATTGAGTGCAAGATGACAAGTCTCATAGTCTCCCTGGTGAAGTCATTACCATATCAAAAATAGTCTTTTGAACCATAAAATATTTGGTTCATGCTTATGTCTCATTGCTTTGTTTGATTGTTTGATTCTAAAAACTTCTCTATTATATTTAGACTAGCTCATACAAAAGGAAATCTCAAACATCAGACTTAGCCAACTTCAGCAGAAGTTGTTATTAGATAGTTTCTAGGTAATAATTAATGATAAATAATATGATGTGCCTTTTTCAATCTTATATTGAAATGGCAATATTTGATGCTTTCATCTTCTAAGAAAAATACATAAAACTTTATAATTCTCAATATTTCAATCCATCTTTCTGTATTTTCAACTTAACAATGTCACACATTTTCAACTGAAAGTCTAGAGATCAGGTCATTATTAGCAGTTCTGCTTTTTGACTCTTATTAACTGTGTGATTTTTGAATAATTAAAATTTTTAATTCTTTTTGGGCCTTAGATTCATTAATGATAAAGAGGAGTATGATTGACATGGAGTTTCCCAAGTGCCAAATCTTGAAATAGGGTATTTCATTATAAACCTTACTGGTCCCAGTTACAAAAATAAACTATAATTACTAAGTTTATTGTAATTGTATAAATTTTTAAATTGAGAGTTATGCTCTATTTAGATATTTTTAAATGTTAAATTGTATTTTCATCAAAGTTCAAGAGACCATAATAATCAAATTCAATTTTTGTGTGGTTAGGATACTGTTTGGGACAAGAAAAATGTAAATATATATATATTAGAGACAGATACTTCTACATAGACAGTGTGCTAGATGATAACAAAGACTCACTGATGATTTTATTAACTACAATAACGGAACTATATGTATCATTATGTGAGACAATATCTTTACTTTTTAAAGAGGTTCACAAACTAAATGACTTAAAAGTAATCCCAGCACTTTGGGAGGCCAAGGCAGGAGGATTGCTTGAGCACAGAAGTTTTAGAACAGGATGAGCAACAGAGCAATACCTCCTCTCTACAAAAAAAAGTTTAGAAAATCAACAGGGCATGGTGGTGCATGCCTGTAGTCCCAGCTACTCGGGAGGTTGGAGCAGACGGATCACCTGAGCTCAGGAAGTTAAGGCTGCCATGAGGGGTCCTTCTACTGCACTCCAACCTGGGCAACAGAGTAAGAAATATATTGTTAAAAATTTTTAAAGAAAAAAAAAGAATTATTAAAATATTAGATTTACTATAAAAATGATAAATCAAAATATGACAACAAAACATATGCCAAAGTATTCGCAATTGTTAAATCAGGATTATAGATAGGATGTGATTTTTTTTTTTTTTTGTGAGTTGGAGT
>NW_007260563.1:188064-204860 GCF_000164805.1 Carlito syrichta | reverse complement strand
CTCAGCTTCCTAATTCTGGTACGGGACACAGTGTCTGGCCCACGGGAGACACTCATGACAGAAACTGAGCACAGGATAAACACCACAAAGGTACACATCTAGTCCTGATTTCTCTCACCAACTGGAACTCAAAAATGTTCAGATGGTTCTTGAATACTTCCACTTGAATGCCTTTTCATGTGTCCTGTGTAAAACTGAATTTATTAAAACTCAAACATGTGTATTTAGTGACAAATTTTGGAGGCAACCAAGATGTCCACCAGAAGGCAGAAGTGTACATGAACTGTGGTATATCTGGACGAGGGGTTATCATTTATCACTAACAGGAAGTAAGCTGTTGAGTCGCTTTCAGACATGGAGGAAGCTTGAATGCTACCAAATGAAAGAAGTCAGTCGGAGAAGGTCACGTACCACGTGGTTCCAACTCCATGTCCCTGCGGCAAAGGCCAGACTACGGAGACATGGAAAGACCCGGGTTGCCAGAATCTGGAGGGAGGAAAGGGAGCAGGGGGAGCACGGAGGATTTCGGGAGGGCAGGGGCGCACTCAGTGAGATCCTGCAGCGACAGGCCCGCGCCACTGAACATTCGTCTAAACCCACAGAGTGTGCAGCCCCAAGAGGGAATTCTCAGGGAAACTGAGGACCCCAGGTGAAACGATGCATACATGCGGGCTCACCAGTGGTCACTACGTACCCCTTGGGTGGATGCTGATGGCGGGTGGCTGTGTCTGTGTGGGGTGGGGAGAAGTTTCTGCAGCTTCTGCTCAATTTTTTGTTTTTTGGAGTTGGAGTCTCACTCAGTCGCCCAGACTGGCGTGCAGGGGCCGCTCCCGGTCACCACAGCCTCAGTCTGCTGGGCTCCGGCAATCTTTCCACCTCAGTCTTCCAAGTAGCCAGAATTACAGGCATGCACTACCACGCCCGGCAGATTTTTTTAAATTTATTGTAGAGATGAAGTCTTGCTGCCCAAGCAGGTCACGAACCCACGGGCTCAGGCAATCCACTCACCTCAGTCTCCCAAAGGTGTGGGATTACAGGCTGAGCCCAGAGATAGGATGTGATTATCCACCAATATTCCTTTGCGTAGTGTGTGGGCACTAAATTTATTGGACAACTTTGCAGACAAGCTTTTTGCACCTGCAATGTGAACAAAAGTAAGATAACCCCTCCAGGCCCAGCCAATGGACATCTCCTTGGCCTGCTTATCCATGATATTTCACCTGCTGGCTCTCAAACTGGCATGAAGTTTCTTTCCATCCAGTAAGAACTTGAAATCCTTATATTTAATAGGAAGACTTTTTTACAGATTGATTTGAATCATTGTATAGAAGAGGATACCCCCACTGACCTGTATTTCTGTAATGGAATATTAGTCAGCCTTAATTATTTATTTTTCTATTTTTAATATGTATATTTTATTTTAAAGATACGGCACAATTCATAATTAGGTATACAAGTAGACATTGTACAAGTAAAGTTTGGCCCCCCTTTTGGTCTCAACTTTGCCTGGTTTGAGATCAGATATCCATATTGATGTTGTGTCCCCTCCCCCTCTCCTGGAAGTATCACACTAATCCCTTTCATGCAGTATTATGGTAAATGCTCAGGGTCCACTTATGAGTAAGAACGCTTGGTACTCCATTCTTTGTTTCTGTGATAGATCTTAGGTATGATAGATTCTAAATCCATCCAAGTTGCTGCAAAGTCCATATGTTTGTCCTTTATGACTGCATAATATTCCATCATGTATATGTACCACAATTGGTTTATCCAATCTGTTTTTGATGGACAACACAGTTGGTTCCATGTTTTTGCTATTGTGAATAGTGCTGCAATAAATATGTGGGTGCAGGTATCTTTTGTGTAGAATGATTTGAGTTTTTCTGAGTATATACCCAGTAGCAGAATTCCTACGTCATATGGAAGATTGATTTCTAGTTTTTTTTAGAATTTGCCATATTGTTTTCCAAAGAAGTTAAGTTAGTTTCCATTCCCATTAGCAGTGTAGAAGTGTTCTCTTTTCTCTACATCCTCACCAGCATCTGGTGTTGTTTGTTTTATTAACGATGGCCATTCTTACTGGGGTTAGGTGGTATATCAATGTGGTTTTGATTTTCATTTTTCTGATGATTAGCGAGACTAAGCGCTTTTTCATGTGTCTGTTGGCTGCCTGTGTATCTTCTTTTGAGAAATATTTATTCATGCCTTTTGCTCAATTTTTAATGAAGCTGTTTTTCCCTTTTGGCAGGTTTGAGTTCCTCATAGATTCTGGATGTTAGACCTTTGTCAGATACACAGTTAGCAAATATTTTTTTCCCCATTCTGTGGACTGTCTCCCCACTCTCTTGATGGCTTCTTTCGCTTTGCAGAAGTTTTTCATTTAATGATGTCCTACTTATCTGTCTTATTTCTTATGGCATGGCCATCTCGGGTTTTGATCAGGAATTTGTTGTCTACTCTGATTTCTGAAAATGTCTCTGCATTTTCTAGGATTTTTATAGTTTGAAGTTTGATGTTTAGATCTTTGATACATTTAGAGTCGATTTTTGGGTATGGTCATAGTTAGAGGTCTTATTTCAATTTTCTGCATGTGGTTGGCCAGTTTTCCCAGCACCATTTACTGAATAGGTTCTTCTCTTGCCAATGATTGTTGGTGGAGGCTTTGTTAAAGATGAATTGGTTGAGAAATTGAGATTTTTCTTCTGGAATCTCTATCCTGTTCCATTGGTCCATATGCCTGTTTATGTGCCAATACCAGGCTACTTTGATGATTGCAGCTGTATAGTAATATTTAAATTATGGAAGTGAGATATCTTCGGCCTTGTGTCTTTTGCTAAGGATTGTTTTGGGTATTTGTGGTCATTTATGTTTCCATATAAATTTACGTATTGTCATTTCCAGGTTTGAGAAGAATGATGATGGTAATTTAATGGGTGTTGCATATAACCTCTAGATTGCCTTTGGTAGGATGAACATCTTAAAAATGTTGATTCTTCCTAATCACAAGCATGTAATATTTGTGTCTTCTTGGATTTCTTTGAGTAGTGTTTTGAAGTTTTCATTGTAAAGGTCTTTTACTTCTCCTGTCCGAAAGATGCTGAAGTTATTTCTTTTAGTTGTTGTTGTTGCTATTGTGAATGGAATTGGGATTTTTATGTAGTTCTCTGCCTATTTGCTCTTGTTGTATTAGAATACAAGTGTCTTTTCACATATTTTATACCCTGTGGTTTTGCCAATATCCTTTATTAGTAAAAGAATGTTTTTGACAGATACTCTTGACTTTTTGAGGTATAGAATCATGTTATCAGCAAAAAGGGATAACATAACTTCCTCTTTTCCTATTTGGATACCCCTGATTTCCTTCTCTTGTCTAAATGCTCTAGCTAGTATTTCCAACACAATGTTGAACAGGAGGGGTGAGAGTGGACAGCCTTGTCTTATTCCAGTTTTCAGGAGAAATGCTTCCAGTTTCTGTCCATTTAGCGATATGCTGGTTGTGGATTTATTGTAGATGGGGTCTACTACTTTGAAGTATGTTCCTTCTATGCCTAGGTGTTTGAGGGTTTTTATCAAGAAAGGATGCTGGATTTTGTCTAAAGCTTTTTTCTGCACCTAATACTACAATCATGTGCTTCTCATTTTTGCAATCTGTTGATGTATTTAATTACATTTATGTTTTGTGGATTTTGAACCAGCCCTGCATCCAGGGGATGAACCCTACTTGGTTATGCTGAATGATTTTGAGATGTGTTGTTGGATCCGATTTTCTGGAATCTTGTTGAGAATTTTTTCATCTATGTTCATTAAGGATCTTGGCCTATAGTTGCCTTTTGGTTGTTCTTGGTCTACTTAGTGTCTCAATGTCTTCTTGTTTCAACCTGGGGAGGTTGTGGGAAGTCAGAAAGTCCTCCATTTCATTTAGATTATCAAGTTTGTTTCCATAGAGCTGTACATAGTAATTCCTGATAATCTTTTGTATTTCTTCTGGGTCAGTTGTGATTTGATCTTTTGTATTTCTGAATGTGTTTATTTGGACCTTTTCTCTGTTTTTCTTTGTAATTCTGGCTAGGGGTCCATAAATCCATTTATTCTTTCAAAGAATCAGCCTTTTGTTTTGTTGATTTTTTTCTCTGATATTTTTGTCCTTTATGTTCTGTATTTTAGCTTTTACTTTGTTCATCTTGATTCTTCTGCTAAAGTTAGGGTTTTTGTGATCTTGTCATTCCAGCGCCCTTAGCTGATTTGTCAGATTTTCAACTTGTGATCTTTCAGTTTTCTTGATATGTGTTTGGAGAGATATAAATTCCCCTTAGAACTGATTTCATGGCATCCCAGAGGTTTTGTTAAGGTGTTTCTTTATTTTAACTTGTTTCCAGGAATCTTTTAATTTCTGTTTTGATTTCTGTGTTGATGCAGTAGTTGTTCAGCATCATGCTGTTTAGTGTCCCTTTCTTTGTGGGTTTTGGGGGAATTTTGTTTGTGTTTACATTCATTTTTATTCCTCTGTGATCTGAGAAGTTGCATGGCAATATTTCAATCTTAGTAAATTTGTCTATTATTGATTTATGGCAGAGGATGTCATCAATCTTGGAGTACATTCCATGTGGTGGTTAGTAGATTATGTATTCTTTGGTTGTTGAATGGAATGTTCTGTAGTTATCTATTAAGTCCATTGGTCAAGTGTCAACTTGAGTTTTCTTATCTTCTTGTTGATTTTTTTCCTTGATGATTTATCTAGGGTGGTTAGTGGGATATTTAAGTCCCCAGCTATAATAGTGTTAATGTCAATATCTTTTTTTAGCTTACTTATTAGATGCTTTATAAATGCTGGCTACCCTGTGTTGGCTATATATATGCTTAGGATGGATATTTCTTTTTGATGGATTCAACCTTATAGCATTATATACTGTCCTTCCATATTTTTTAAAATTTTTGAATAACTGAAGGTAGTTTTGTCTAATATTAAGACTGTGATTCCTGCCTTCTTTTGTAGTCTCTTAGCCTGAAAATTTGTTTTCCAGTCTCTAAAATGAGTCCCTGTGCATCCTTTGTGATGAGATAAGTTTCCTGGATGCAGCAAATTACTGGGTCATTTTTTTATCTAGTGCACCATTCTGTGTCTTTTCAGTTGTGTATTCAGTTCATTCACATTCAAGCTAATTATAGAAATGTGATTGTTTATCCCTGCCATGAGGTTCTTAAAAAGTTTTTTCTTTATTTTCTTTTAACTTTTGGTTTGATGTATGTGTGTTTTTAAGTGTGCAGTCACGATGTATTCTCTGTTGATTCTGTGATCTGCTGCTCTCTTGGGAAGTGCTAATCATTCTTTTTTTAACTTTCATCTGTGCTTAATACCTTTTTAAGCATGTGCTGTGGAACTGATCTGTATAATCTCTTAGGGATTGGATGTCTGGGAAAGATTTTAATTCTTCATCACTGATGAAGGTGAGCTTGGCTGTATAGGAAATTCTTGATTAAATGAACAATTATGAGGACTTTGAATACTGGACTCTAGCAACAATGGTGGGAAATAATAAATGATGAAGATGCACTTTGAAAAATTTTAAGCATCTTCATGTTCTCACTTAATTGCAATTATTTTTAATATTTTGGATAGTATTGACATGCAAACACTAAATATATTTAGAGAAAAAATTGGATACAATTTGAATTAAGTATATATTATAAAATCATCAACAGAATCAAGATAGTGAATATTTTTACTACCTGGAAAAGTTTTCTCCTTTTATTTGTATTTTGTTTCCTCTTAATCTTGCCTGAATTTCCAGCTCCTTATCTGGTGTTTGGTACTATAACTTATTTTGTATTTACTAGAACATTTTATATTTGGAGTTCAGCAAAATATACTGGTTCTTGCCTAGTTTATTTTATTATGCATCATTATTATTAGATATAGCCACAGAAGAGTACAATACAATGTTCATTCTTTTTTATTACCAAATCGTATTTTATTTATTCCACTTGGTAAACCAAGTATACCATAGTTAAATATACCACAATTTTCTTAGCAAGCATCTATAGAAACATATTTGGATTGTCTCCATAAACATTCCAAATCTTTATATGGAAACATATATTTATCTTGGGTAAATGCCAGGGAGTGAAGTGGCTACATCAAATGGTCAATATGTGTTTTACTGTTTCATGAAGTGATGGTAAAACTTTACATTCTCAACAGTAAGTATGGGAGTTCCTCTGCATCCTTGTCAAAACTTGATATGGTCAATTTCTTCGGCTTTAGACATTTTAATAGTTATGAAGAAGTATCATATTGTCATTTTATTTCATATTTTCCTAGCAACTGATCTCATCTGCTTATTTGCCTCCACTTATTTTCTTTTGCAGAATACATGTTCAAAATTTTCCCTCCAAAACTGAGTTTTTTCTTATGGAGTCTGAGATTTTTATAAAAATCTTGAATATACGTTATTTGTTAGAATCAAAAAGTTTTAAAATAATTTAACCTCATTTGTAACTCTCTTTTGATGTATTATTACAAATATCTCAGATACATAGATATATGGCTAGATAGAGTATTATTTTGAAGGTATATCTCATATATGTTTAATTTACTCAAGATAACAAACATTTTATTTTTTGCCTTATTTTAGAATAATTGTTATTGGAAGTTTTCCATTAGGTCTATAATAGAATTTGAGTTGATATTTATATATGGTGCAAAATAAGAAGATCCCAGTACTTTTTCCTAGTACTCTTTGTTGTGAAGATTATTTTTATTCCAGTAATTATCTTAGCATGTTAGTCAAAACTCAGTTGCCCATATATAATTGGACCTGTATGTAGGCTCTGTATCATGTTCTGCTGATCGATTTGACTATCTTTATGACAATACTAAAATTATCTTATTTAAAGTAGCATTATAATGTCTTAAAATAAGACAATGTTAGTCTTCTTGCAATATTATTATTACTATGAATTTGACTATTTTAGATTCCTCACATTTTCATGTGAATTTTAAATTTAGTTCGCACACTTGTATGAAAAATGTATTTAAACATGAATTGACAATGTATTTAAACATGAATTGAAATTGAAACTATATAGATTAATTTGTGAAGCATTGCTATTTTATTTTATTTTATTTTATTATTTTGTATTTTTTTGTGAGAAAGCAGGATTTATTGAGAGGGCAGAGAAGCTCCCCCAGTGGGTGGGGACCCAAAGGGGTTGCCCTACATTACTATTTTCAAAGCATTACATCTTCTGACATGTGAGCAACATATTTTATTTTATTTTGGTTGTTTTTGAATACTCTCATCATTGATTTATAGTTTTTTTTGTAGTGTGGATATTTTGTACTTTTTTTTTAGATTTGCCTTAAATGCTTCGTATTTTTATTTTGTTTTATATGGTAATAAATTTAATTTTCTGATTCTTGGTTGATACCATACAGGCAAATTGATTTTCTTTGTATCTCACTTTATATTTTGCAATCTTACTTAAGTTTTTGAGTATACTATCCTTTTATATTTTCTGTTATGTTTTCTACATGGATGGTCATTTCACCTGTGAAAAAAAGAATCTATTACTTCTTCCTTTCCAATTTATTTGTCTTTTATTATTTTTCTTCTTGTCTTTTATGGACAATAATCTTAGTACAATAGTAAATGAATTGATGAAAGAAGATATTATTTATCCTTTCTATATTCTTAATAGGAGAGAAAAATAGTGTGTCTTCATCTCAAAGTATTATTTTTGGCTGTTGGAATTTTATAGACGCACGTTCTCACTTTGATGAAGTTGTCTTTATTCCCAATTTCCTAAGAATTGTCATTAGAAACACATGGTGGACTTGGTTAAAGTCTTTCTGTAAATATATTGAGATTTAATAGTGTGTTATATGTAGTGTATCATATTGACTAATTTTATTTTGATGAGAAATCTAATTTGCATTCCTTAAATAAACTCCATTGATTTTAATGTACTATCTTTCCTTTTCTTTTTTCTCTTCTCTTTCTTCCTTCCTTATTCCCTCCCTTCCTTGTTTCCTTCCTTCTTCCTCCCTCTCATCTTCCCTTCCTTCCTTCCTTCTTTTTTAAAATTTTAATACTTTATAAGATTGATTAGCTAAAATGTTTTTTGGAACTGTTATATTTATACTGTAACACCTATGTCTGGTTTTTGTGGAAAGGTAACACCTGCCTCATAGAATAAAATAGGTATTTGTCCTTTTAAACTTTATGGAAAAGTTTGTGTAGAATTTGTTTCATTTCTTCTTAAAAATATATATTCTTAAAAATATCTACAAAAATTAACTAGTGAAAACATCTGTGCCTGAATTTCCTTTGTTGCGCTTTTTAAATACAAATTCAATTTGTTTCAAAGATATTGAGCTATTAAGTTTCTCAATTTCTTCTTCAGTAAGCTTTTGTAGCTTTTGCCTTTCAGGGAATTGGTAAATGCAATCTAAATGTTTAAATTAATTAACATACAGTTGCTTATAATATGTCTTTTTCTTTAAAAAAATATTAGTAATGTCACTCTTTCACTCTTGATATTGGTAATCTCTGACTCGTTTCTATTTCCCCTTTTATTGGTCTACCTGTATGCATGAAAAATGTTTTTATTGCTTTAATCTTTGAAAAATACTATTTCTGGGTATAGAATTCTCGTTTTTTTTTTTTTCTTTTTCATAATTGGAAAAGTCTCTGGCAAAAAAAATCTATTGTCTTCCCTATTATTTTCTTTCCTTTGTACCCAATAAATTTGTTTTATCTGACTGCTCTCAATATGTTACAGTTAACATATTTTTGTTGCAGTTAGAGAATACAAGTCTGTTGGATTTATTCTGTATTCTGCTTCCTGACAATTCAACACAGACTGAAATTCTCCCAAGTCATAGTTTTTTGTATGTTTTTCTTGTGCCTCGGACATGTTGAAACCTTTAATCTGTGGTTTTGTAATTTTCATCAAATTGGATACCTTTCTGCTTTTTTTTCGTCAAATATCATCTTCCCTCTGCTCATTCCTGTTCTTTGGAGACTCCAGTTAAATGTACCATGAGCTGCTTTGAGTTGTTCCACAGATGCTTAAAAAAAGAAGAAGAAGAAGAAGAAGAAGAAAACATTTTTTTTTCTGTTTAGTTTGAGATTTGTCTTACTACGAACTGCTATAACAACTTACCAAAGACTGGGTGACTTAAGCAGCACTTATTTCTTATAATTCTGGAGTCTAAAAGGTCCAACATCAAGGCTCCAGCAGATCTAGTGTCTGGTTGGGGCCTGATTTCTGAATTACTCATTGTACCCTCACATGCCAGACAGCAGATAGGGGGAGCGTGCTCTTGTGTCTCTTCTTAAAAAAGAAAATAAAAACAAAACAGTAATATCATTCATGGAAACTGATGATCAGAACTTAGGTTCGGGAAATTCCCCAGAATACTTTGTGTAAAGATAAAATGATATATACTATGAAAAACTGGTTAAAGTAAATGGAGAATTTGATAAGTAGGAGCAGACTATAATAAATAGGAATGCCAGAGAACATATTAGAGAGAGCATGACAGAATAAACGTTCAAAGAGAAAATGGATAAAGGTTCTTAGCTCAGGTTTTTCAGGGTTGCTTGCATGATCCTTCTTACTCGAGCTGAAGCATCTTATTTAAGCTGGGTTCACTCTTGCATCTAGTTGTTTAGGGGGTTAGTTCCGGGTTGGCTGGTGCAGGATTTCTTAGTTGAAAAGACTTTTTGATTGTTCCACATGTTCTCTCATACCTTTGTAGAATGGTAGGTTTGTTCTCATAGTGGACACAGATTTGAGAGAGAGACTGGAAGTACTCAAACACTTGTGAAGCATAAGTCATAATTGAAACACCATCACTTCCACCATATTTCTTGGGCCAATATAGACTCTGCCCAGTCGGATTCAAGAAGTGGACAAGTGGACTTCACATTTTGACAGGGAACAGTGCAAGATTTCAATATAATGATAAAGGTTCTGGAGGGAGATTATATTAACTTTTGTAATTTATCTACCACTAAGACTTTTCAGAATAGTAAGACATAACTAAACAAAGTACCAACAAATATTTCTCATTAAAAGAGAAAAGAAAAAAGTAATAGAATATTTTTATGGTGCTAATGGGCGATATCTGTCAATATAGAATATTCAGTTACCTAAATTATTGTTAAAGTGCAAGAGACCAATAAAATTTCAAACAAGTAATTTCTCTATGATATTCTTTTTAAAAAGTACTGAAAGTTTGAAAAAGAAAAAAAGAAGTACAAGTTACATACTGGAACTCATAATCAAACTTAAATTCATAAATCTATGAATAAACATGGATAGTAAAATTATGATATATTTAAATAGACATATGTTTCACTAATATATAGTAAACATTTTATGACTTATGACAGTACATATATATACTAATTAATGTTTAATAATTATATAAAGGACAAGTAAGCATAATTTGAGTAAAAATGTTCTAAGTTTCTCAGGAGAGTTGATATGTTGATTAACCTTAGGAATTGAAAAGTCAGATTGATTGAGTAATCTGATCTTAATTTCTTGTTATTGGCATCTATAAGATATATATTCATTTTTACTGAAGAATTTGTTTGCTTATCTGACAATTACATATCTATAAATAGTGCTTTCCTAAGGTAAAAGTCAACACTATTTCTCAAAGTCAAAATTACAAATATAGTCATATATACTCCAACCAAAGTTTTTTGTTTTTCTTGAGTGAATAATAAATACAGCATATATGGTTAAGGACCACTTTTAATAATTACAGAAAATATATAAGACATTTTAAAATAAAGGTTTTATTTTTGTTATTTTAACTTTAAAAAATATGTGTCTTCATATGCTTGTAAGATATACAAATATGGCGTGTCTTAGTCTCAATATAACTTACATAAATAGATCAGAAGCCGACTATATTCCATTTGACATGATGGTTGCTGCAAATGCAAAAGGAATGACTGTTCATGGTAAAAACAGCAAAGCAGGCAGAAGTGTTTGAACTTGCATAGAGAATAAGTTACTTAAAAATGTGTATGTGTGCACATTCTGCACTAAAGATAACTTTAATGGCAATTTGACAAAGCCTAGTAACAATAAAGTTAGACACTGATTTCTTTCTTTTCTTTATTTCCCATTGTCCCATAGTTATATATGATTCATTGTTATGTTTATTTCAAATAAGTAGGTTTGGCTTCTCTCTTCACAAACCCATTGCCTGAGGATTTAAGTACATAAAATAACAAAACACATATATCATTTGTGACTGTAAGAAAAACCATAAAATTCAATTCTCAAATTACCTTCCTCTTCTAGCCTTAGTCTGAAAGCAAAGGTCACCAATGTTGCAATTCTTTAAAAAACAAACAAATTAAACTAAACCAAAAAAGAAACATATAAGATGTAGGACTTTTCCAAATATTTTAATAAGATTAATTTAGAATTGCGTTTCTTTTTTGGCTATTGATTCTTAAGGACAGTGACTTTCTTGCGTTTATGTTTCATAAAACAAAATCTTAGAAGAGTTTAAGTGCTTATTATATTAAACTAGAATATTTTAGTCTTTAAATTCTGGTCTCTAGCCGGTCTTGGTGGCTCAGTCTGTAATCCCACGCCTTTGGGAGGCTGAGGTGAGTGGATTGCCTGAGCCTGCGGGTTCGAGACCCGCCTGGGCAGCGAGACCTCATCTCTACAATAAATAAAAAAATCAACCGGGTGTGGTAGCGCATGCCTGTAATTTCGGCTACTTGGAAGGCTGAGGCGGAGGGATTGCTGGAGCCCAGCAGGTCGAGGCTGTGGTGGCCGGGAGCGGCCACTGCCCTCCAGTCTGGGCAACAGAGTGAGACTCCAACTCAAAAAAAAAAAAAAAAAAATTCTGATCTCTATTATTTTGAACAATAGAAATCTATTGATGTGTTTTAAAATGTTACTGTTGTTATGATAATTTCTGTAATTATAATCTGTATAATACAGCCATAACTACGTTATAATTATGGCATTAAAATGTTTTATTGTCTTAATCGGAAGTAAATAAAAAAATCAAAATTATTGTATTTACAATCAGTAAGCATTTGTCTGAAAATCAGAACACATATTTCTGCTAGTATGCAACTTTGCCATTTTTGCAGCCTATATAATGTCTATGGACCTTATTTCACAATTTGTGCAATTATAAGATTATCTTGTGATTTCTAAGGTGATTTGACTCTACTTTTTTTGAGCCTTGTATGAATTTTGCTGAATTTTGATTATTCAATTACCACTAGAGGGAACTAGACCCCCTAAAGTTTGATTTTGATATGTTTTAAAAGTTGACAGAATTATAAAATGTACCACTTATACAATTTTCCTTTCAAGTTTTGTAAATAAGAGTTAGTTTGAATGTAGAAAAGATTTCAACATGTGTTATCAGCGGTCATAGATGAATATAACTCAAGATTATACCTACCAATGACAAGAAACAATCAAGGAATTTGTTGAATTGCATGTTACAGACCTCTTTCAAATGGAAGTAGTGAATAATCACTTCGCATGAGTGACAATGTTTTTGCACCTATGTTTTTGTATCTTCTCTTCCTCTCTCTATATACATGTTTTGTCACAATTGTAAAATCATTCCACAACAAAGATTAACGCTGCTAGGATTGTCTAATTATATCTCTTTTCTACTGTTTAGATAAACTGAGTTTTTAAAACCTTTGCTATATTCAATCCCAGTTCAGCAGTGGGTCATATAAAATAAGATAACCTATTTGAGTTTATTTGAAATGACCAGTCACTGTATTACATTAAATAAACTAGAAGGACCTGGAAGAACATAGTTAAATGATGATGATAATAGTAATAAAGTCTATACATATATAAAATGAAGGCATATGTGTGAAATGTGAACAAAAATAAGAAAGACCTAGTAATAGCTAAATTGATTACTGGGGTTAATAGGATCGTCATCAATTTCATTTTCCAGAGTTATCAGTTCCATTTTCTGGGTCCTAAAGGACTCTAGTGAATGATAAAGCACTGTATCCAAGATGCCCTGATTTCTAATGTTTTCTGCACTGATCTACAAAGAATTTTCTGTTATCCACATGAAATTATTAACAGGGACATAAATGGAACATATTATTTCCAATAATGAAGTATCATACAACTTGGATCATAAAGGACTTTAATGTCTAATAAATTTAAAGAAACTCATCAATTCTATTCCCCATTCCTAAAAGACAAAATGTATATTACTGATCCTCTAAAAATGTAATAAAATAGATGCATATAATTTTAATGCCTAGAATCTAACTAGACTTTATCTTCATTTGAAGCTAAATGCTGCAAATAATATACCTTAATCTGTTGGATTCTAAGTAAAATAAATAATTAAAATAACACTGTAATTATATTATTAATTTACAATGCTCCACTCAAAACAGAATCTGGGACACTATGTGAGAAACAAACAAAAATTATTCCAATCTGGGCTTTTTGCCCAGAAATACAACCACGCAAAAATATACATAGCAAACAGAGAAAAAAAATCTAGTCAAAAGAAAAGATAGTTGAAGAACCAAAAAAAGGGAAAAATTGAATTTAAACAGAAAATTATTTAATTTAAGCTATTAGTAGAAGTGGTTAGATGTATGTGGATATTATAAATAGGAAATAAGTTATTTTTTTCTGTTATAATAACAGAAAAAAATCTAAGTTGACCCATTCAGTAGACAAAATGAAGATTTAATTTTAAGGTACCCAAAAGTGTTAATAATAGAACAAGCATTGTTCGATTCTTGACCTTGTCTTCTAGCTAAATTAATCCCAGGTCTTATATGGAAGACCTTGGATAGCATGCCTTTTCAATGCGCTAATCCGAATCAGGACATATTTTAAGGTTGTGAGACTTTGTGGGGGACTGAGACTATTAAGTGAAATAAAACATTCAATTGCTTATGTAAAGTTTCTGTGAAGTACTTCACACATTAATAAGAATCTTTTTTGCTGACTTCAGTAAACTACATGTGACTCTACATTTTGGGCTAAATTCTAAATCAACAATCTCAAACTATATACTTGTATACAATAGTAAATTTTCAGGGTCTTGACAGACTTTTCATGTGCTCCAAGTTTATTAGATTTCCATTGGCCTCCTCACATAGCATGAAAAATGAGGTAGCAAAGGCACCTATAACTACAGAACAATTGATCAATTATCGATCAATATATCAGTATGTGCCTGAAACTGTACATAAATATGAATTGATTTAACTTCAGCCACCTTAAGGGTACATCCTACATTAGAGCCTGTGACTCTAATGCTGATGAAAAAGACTCCTGTTCATTCTGCTATTGTCAAGAGGAGAATATATATATTTTTTTGATTTGGAGTCTCACTCTGTCACCCAGACTGGAGTGCGGTGGCTGCTCCCGGCCACCGCAGCCTCGACCTGCTGAGCTCTGGCGATCCTTCTGCCTCAGCCTTCCAAGTAGCCAGAATTACAGGCATCCGCTACCACGCCCGGCTGATTTTTGTTATTTATTGTAGAGATGAGGTCTCGCTGCCCAGGCGAGTCTTGAACCCATGGGCTCAGGCAATCCACTCACCTCAGTCTCCCAAAGGCGCGGGATTACAGACTGAGCCACCGAGCCCGGCTCAAGAGGAGAATATTGATGGATAGTAGTTCAGTGAGTACATACCATGTCTTCTTTATCCATTCATTCATTGATGGACACATACAAAAAGAAAATCCTGTCATTTGTGATAGCATGAATGAATATTGTGTTAAGTAAAATAAGCCAGACACAGAAAGACAAAAACTGCATGATCTCACTCCTATGTGGAATTTTAAAAATTTGATCTAATAAAAGGCTAGTAGAATAGTGGTTAAAGGGAATACGGAGAGGGTTTGGGAAGATGTTAGTCGAAGGATAAAAACTGTCAGTTACACAGGAGGAATAAACTCAAGACATCTATTTATGACATGGTAACATAAGTTTGAAAAATACTGAGAGTGGTTGTTAAATGCTCTCACCACAAAAATAATAGCTATGTGGGCAAGGCATGTGTGAATTAGCTAGATTTAGTCATTCCACAATGTACATATACTTTACTACATCATATTTTATACATAGTAAATGTATACAATTTAACTCATCAATTAATAAATAAAAAGGGGATTTTCAAGGCAGTCAAAGCCAGTAAACTCATGCCTGAGCACACATTACTTCTCTTCTATTGGGAAGACAAAAAACTCGAGTCAAAATAAATGTTCAGGATTAAGAGAATGGGTGCTTTGACTTTGCAAGAGCTGGGCATAGGGCAAGCAAAAAGATGAATGCAAGATTTTGGTGAGAAACGGCCAAAAGGGTAGTAAAAAATCCAAACAAAGCACAACTTTGCATATTGAAGCCCAGGACAGAGAGTGTTTGCAGTAAGGGGGTCAGTACAATATTGCACATATGGAACAAGAGTCAAAAAATACATGTGAATGATGAACATTGTACTTAACATAAATAAATTACTTGATTTTAAAAAAGCAATGTTGTTTGAATGATGAGGTTGGTAATTCATACTGCAATAGATTGAGGAGGTGAAAGAAAATGGAAAGGAAAGAGTGATGTCTGTGGTAGAGAAGACAAAAAAAGTTGTAGACAAATGTGATCTAATAAGGTTTTTGTTTGCTTGCTTGATTAGATAGAAAATAACTAAGTTCATTTAAAAACACTGATAGAGGTGATTGGAAGAAGGGTTGAACTTATGGAAAACAAAAGAAAAGAATTGCTTTTCTAGATTTCTGCAAAAAGAATGAAAAGGATTCAAAATATACTTGAATGGTCAATTTTTAAAAAGGGTAGTGGTGAAAAAAAAAGATTAGTGTATTCACTGTTAAAATTTGTGTGAGTTGAGTGAGGAATGATTCTTGAACCCCTAATACCTTCTACAATAGAAGCACACTCACGGACTGGTCATGTGTGAGTACATACTGGAATAGGGTGTGTGTGGAAAGTAGAAGAGTGATGAAATAGACTATGGGAACTGTACACAGAAAACTCTCTAGGAAAATAGAATATTTCAGCAAAATTTTGAGAACCAAAGAGAGGTTGGAAGCAATGAGTTTGTAAAGGAATTCTCTTCTGAATGTGTGTGATTTTTATCAAATAGGATAGAAATTTCAGGTTCAGAAGCTATGAAAATAGAATATTGATTACTCAAGATTTGTGCAAGGCAGGAAAGAGACAAATTAACATGATTATATTGATGGTATTAGCAATAGTGAGACTACTATTTTATTTCTATAAAAAAGGAAGTGAAAATGAGACTGATACTATATATGGAGATAATCGGTCAATAATTTGTAATGTGAATGAGTAAGAGAACATTCACACTGGGAGAAAAGTGAATAAGACCTTGAAAATCACTTATGTCCAGACAGTGATTTGAATATAGTAGTTATGTGTGTGTACAGAGACATTTAAGGGAAATTATAATTTGGTTAAAATCAAGAGAGACACTGATAATAGATTCATCAAAAGCATTGAAGAACAGTGGATCCAGGTGAAAGGATACACAGAACCATCAAATTCTGAAGTATTGCACTCATTAAATAAGTAGGATATGTATGTAAGACAGTTTCAGTGGGTTCTTAAGGTAGACACTAGAGAATAAAAAATAAATGAGGAGTTAAAGTTATATACACAAAAATAAAGTTATCAGCCGGGCTCGGTTGCTCAGGCTGTAATCTCGCACCTTTGGGAGGCTGAGGTGAGTGGATTGCCTGAGCCCGCGGGTTCGAGAC